>NW_027202390.1:0-254843 GCF_024711535.1 Dipodomys merriami
GAAATCATTGGTTTCAAGTATCCAATCAGGTTTTTTTCTGTAGTTCAGTGCTTCACATGCAAAGACATTGTAGAACGTATTACAAACATTTTTGAGTGCACTTTTTCCCTAAATATTTTGACCCAAATTATCTTTTTCAGAGAATTACTGTTTTGTAATTAAATCAATACACAAATTTTGATTTTTTTTAAGAACGTTGAATTTAAATTCCACTACAACCTTGTTTCACACAGTGAGTAGATTTCCTGGGTAAGGACAATTCTCAAGGGAACCTACAGGACTTATAACAAGGGTTCTGAGGTTTGTTTGTTTAGTATGAACATGAGCCATCTTCACCCACTTTGCTCCCTCTCAGTTAAGTCTCCATTGATTATTTTGCATGAAAGCTTATTTTCCCAAGAAATTTTAAATTTTCATAATAGGCTAAGTTGTTAAAAAGTTTGAACAAATTAAAATTTACCTGTCAGTTTTGGGGGGTGTGCAGTCGTGGGGCCTGAACTCTGGGCCTGGGCGCTGTAGCTCAGCTCTTCAGCTCAAGGCTAGCGCTCTACCACCTGAGCCACAGCACCACTTCCGGCTTTTTTTCTTTTTGCTTATGTGGTGCTGAGGAATCGAACCCAGGGCCTCAGGCATGCAAGGCAAGCGCTCTTACCACTGAGCCACCTTCCCAGCCAAACCTGTCATAATTTTAAAACTCTTGTGAAATTCCTTTATTAGAACCACCAGTTCATCAATCCTAACTCCACCTTTAATATCAAAAACAGTTAACATGTTGTTTTCATGATATAGTGTCCATGAAACTACTATTTTCCAGTGGCTTTGTTATGCATATATATAACCTTATAATCTTATGATAAGCAAAATGAACTCCAAGATATGGAAACAGAGAGTATTATTTGCGATTGTTGTTTTTAATGTACTATGTGATTTCCATTTTCTTTTGGGGTTTTCCCCTATGCTTTTTTCCCTGCTGTATTTGATTTTGGTAGCCTGTGTATTGTGTATATATTTACCTTAATTAGGGAAGGGAAGAGGAACTACAAAATGGTGAGACAAAGGACAAAGGCAAACCAATGCAATAGCAATACTCACAAGACAATATGTTGGAAATGTACATTACAACTTGTGAGGGGTACTGGGGTGAAGGAAAACTGTGAAGAAAATGAGGGAAGGGGTAACAAGTTTGAAAAGTTATGTATTCACTACCTTAAAATTACTGTAACCACACTGTACATCACTTTGACAATAAAATTAAATTTAAAAAATAAGCTGCATGAAATAAAATTTCACTGTATTGGTAAAGTACATAGTACTCTTTATGTAGTAACTTTTTAAAATTCCATACTTTTGGTGTCTAATTTGAATTAATTACCCCTTTTTAATCAGAGGACCATCAACTTGAATGCTATCGGACTAGACAATATTTTCACAATATACTTACCAATATTTTGAAAAAAGAATAAATATAGTACTTTCTCATACTAAAAGCGAAAACAGTTTAATTCTATGGAAACAAATAACTTGTAAAAGTAAATAAGTTGTTAAGAAGACAGAATATATGTGTTCGTCAACATTCCAATGACTAGTAATTACTCATTTTCAAATTCTGAAGATTCCATACCTGAGAGATTCAAAACAATACCGGCTTGCATGTTATGTAATTTTGCAATAGATGCATTTTCCAATTGGGTGTTACAGATTGAGAGACAACAGAAAAATAACCATGTTCTGGTAGAGGATAAAACTATGTAGCATCGGTAATAATGAATTCTTCAAGAGTAAGCAATTGTTTATCACAATAAGCTATTATTTTTATGACCACCAATACCAATATTTATGATATAGAGTCATCCTAGCCCAAAATTCTCCAACTTTTAGGGTGCATCTCAAACTTCCCTTAATTCATATGATGAATAGCTTATCTCTATTGTGAAAAAATACAGCTCTGCTAATGTGATGCGATTCATGTTCTGATAAGAACACCACAATAAACTGGGTTGCATCATTTTCCCCCCACTGGTATTTTTAAGATCAGAACATTTGCAAATATTACTTATATTTATAATTTTTAGCTATCATATAAATTCTGGATGCTAAGATTGGAAGATTATAGTTGAAAGCCCACCCAGGCAAGAATATTCCCTAGATTCTTATCTCCAATAAACTTCTCAGCAAAACCCAGATGCAAGTGGCACTGAGGTTGAAGTGGTAGGGCACGAGCCTTGAGCATAAACAGGCTCAGAGACAGTGTCCAGGCCCAGAGTAAAAGCCCTAGGACAAACCAATAAAACAAAAACAAAAATAAAATCAAACCCCAAACGTAACATTTTTCTCAGTGTATACAGTAGCAAATAATTAAGGAAATTGCTTCCTGTGTTACATACAGGTAGAAGAAAGAAGATGTCACACGATTATGCTCTTCATACCATGTTATACCAAAGATTCCAAAAATTTCTCTTATTCTAAATTTATAAATTAATGTCATCAATTTGTTGGCAACTCTGTCTACAACATTCACATTATCATTTCATACATGAACTGTTGGAATTATCTATTTACTAAGTTTTTGAAAGAATATTCTAGGCACATAGAATGCAAAATCATTTGTGAATGTCAATTAAACCCTCTACTTAAAAACAATTTTGTAGAATCCTATAGAATATAAAATTACAAACAAAACCAAAATATTTTAAATCTAAATTCTAATTTAGCAAGATCTTCAAAATCCTTCATTAGATGAACTTTGCTATTTTTCCAAGCTTAAGCTTGTGTAATTCTTCATCATTTCTTTGGGTTACAACAGAATGATGATAACTTATTTTTTCAAATTTTGGATGGGAATCATGAGTCATTTTGCATCTAGGAATGTTCTGTAATGAAGAGAGAATTTAAAACACAAGTGAGGATTAAGTATGAGTTGCATTTCAACAGGAAATTTGACTTCTCAAAACATAATGACAAAATTAGCCCAAATGTCCAACTATGTATTCCTTTCTTGTTTGTTTTGTTTTATTAAGACAAAATTATACACCTTGGTCCAGGGAAGGTATCACTATGAAATTCCATTATCTAATCTCCTGTCTTAATCTCAGTGCTAGAATTCTAAGCTTGTATCACATTGCCCTGCCATAGTTTCTTTTTTTATTTTATCTAGATATAGACTACGAATTCTGAACTTCTCCAGTGATATTATACACCAGAGTGACTGCTTAGACTTTATCTACTATTTTCAAAGATGTTCTAACATTTGATACAGGATATGAACATTTTCAAATGCACCGGCCAGATCTCTGATTCATTCCTCCATGGATCTGATCCCTTTAATAATGATTATTGATTTTTACTATCTCTGATCCCTACCAATGTAATATTCTCAAACTTATTTGAAGGAAGTTCATTTGAGGACTTTCAAATATTAAAAATTATCACTTGATTCTAGTCTTGTTCAGGACATATATTTATTGTTTTGTAACTTTTCTACACATTCTGAGAGTTGTTTCATTTGTGTATTTGTGTGTACATATATAAGTGCCTCTGGGTGTATGTGTATGTCTGTATGTATATATGCAAAAGCCTCAAGCTTTTATTCAGCAATCTTGCTCATGACTGATATTCCATCAATTGAGCCATTCTTCCAATCCAGATTTTGACTGCTTAATTTTATATACTGTTGCAAAGAGTGTTCTGCCCAGGCTGGATGCCAATAGAACTTCCCAGACTCCTTTACATTCTTAGGTTTTATTTCTCCAGGAGTATCAACTTTTAAACGACAAACATTTTTGTGAGAGTAATGTCTAAGCTGTAGCCCATATTTTTAACTCAAGAATTCTTTTTTTTTTGTTGTTTTGGTGGGGTGTCTGGTCATGGTGCCTGAACTCTTGTCCTGGGCTCTGTCCCTCAGCAATTCAGCTCACGGCTAGCCCTCTACCACTTGAGTCACAGCGCCAATTTTGTCTTTTTTCTTTTTTGCTTAAGTGGTACTGAGGAATCGAACCAAGGGCCTCATGCATGCGAGGCAAGCTCTGTACCTCTGAGATACCTTTCATCCCTAACTAAAGAATTCTTATAAAGATAGATGAACAGACACATTACACATCTTGAGTGTACACTGTTAGGAATGTGATCGTAAGCTGGGTCATGGTGAGATATGAGGATTGAGGTTCAAAGCCAGCCCCGGTAGGAAACTCCCAGAGACTCTTGTCTCAAATTAACTAAAAGAAAACTGGAATTGGCACTGTGGATCAAGTAGTAGAGCATTAGCTTGAGCTCAATAGCAGAGACACAGCTCGCAGGCCCAGAGTTCAAGTCCCAAGATCACCGCCAACAAATATATATATATATATATATATATATATATATGTGTGTGTGTGTGTGTGTGTGTGTGTGTGTGTGTGTATGTGTGTGTGTTTGTGTCTGTGTGTCTGTGTGTCTGTGTGTGTGTGTAAAGAAAAAAAAGAAATGAGATCTTAGGCACTAGTTTATTGCTAGCATAATCCCTGCTCTCACAAGATGGACATTTTTCCAGTTAAATCCATGCTTTTATATCTGACTTGCATTGAAAACAGAATTATTCTTCCATTGTACTTTCTACAAAGTTGCATGATTAGCAAGCATGATTTAGAATGGGAGTGGCCTCATACTTCATGTTCCACATAGGAGTCTTGCTTTCTGTATATCACTCTCATAAATCTACATACTGGATTTGGCTTTATTGTTTCAATGTTGCTTATTTGTAGTCTTCTATACTGTATGGAACCCTTATACTTAAACACAGAACTTCTCTTTCTCCTATTATTGCTATTGTTTCCCTACTGTTAGCTCATGCATACTTGGGAAATAATGAACAGCACGTACAGTCACAAAAAGAATGTTCTGAAAACCTTCTTCCTATTTAAAATTCGCCTTAACTTACAGAGAACTTACAAAGTTTGAACTCAATGTACTCATGTATAATATATTTATAAGCAATATAAATTTCATATTTTCTCTTTACTAAATTTTCTCTGAAATACGTTTTACCTCAGGTCCATAGGTGTTCTAGTCTTCTTGCAGTGAAGCCAGAAAACATTCAGTATACCTCAAGCAGCACCATCGATTGTTACTGGAAGTAACTGTTACTGGATGTGGAAACTGACCCCAGGAGAGGAATGGAACATAGAGGAAAAACAAAGTTCAAGTTACCTTGTGCTTTCCTTTTTACTGTACAAAAAAGTATCCCAAGTCTTGAAGGAAACTCTGTCCCTGGCTTTTTGAGTGTGTTCTTTACTCATATAATTTTTTTCTGTAAACTTCTAGTTCATAGTGTTACAAAAAGAAATAATGTACCATTTGAAGGCCAGTATAAAACAAAAGGAAATAACATTGTTTTAAAAGTGTTCTCCTGCAAAGTAACAAAGACCTAGAGGTTTTAAAGTGTCTTATAGATGGATATTTCTCCCCTGAGATGATTCTCGATGCAGAAGTCAGTTATCAATTCCTTTGGTCTGGTTCTGAGTTCTCCAGAGCAACAAGGATTCCAAAAAAGCAGGATCCAGTCAATATGATCAGAAAAAGAAGCCTCTACTCTGACCAGTTCACCTTTAAGTAGGGCCCCAAAGATAAATCTGGGATTTTTATTTGCTTGTTTGTTTAGTTTGTGCTAGTCCTGAGCCTTGAACCCAGAGGCTGAATCCTGTCCCTGAACAGTTGTCTTTCCTGCCCACCTGCCCCCAAAGCTAGAAATCTACTGTTTGAGCCAAAACTCCACTTCTGGTTTTTTGGTGTTCAATTTGCGATAAGAGTTTGACATACTCTCCTGCCTGGTTTGGCTTTGAATTAAGATAGTAAGAAAGCTAAGTGACATCAACTGTATAGACTTCTCTTTTGAAACAAAAAATATTAGATGAAGTTTATTGTAAAGCTAGTATTTGACAATTTTTAAAGGAAGAGAATATGTCTAGCAAAGAAGCCATAACTTAAATAACTCAGCAAAAGTAGGTGCACTGAATCCTTTTGAAATTATTTTTTCTGCTTGGGAAGATTATTGATCTTGTCCTTCCTTTTGGGGAAACTTAAGGTAATATTTGCACTTTTTGTTGGTTGTGGGGCTTGAACTCTGATCCTGGGCACACTCGCACAGCTCTTCAGCTCAAATTGAGTGCTCTACCGCTTAAGCTACAGCACCACTTCCGGGTTTCAGGTGGTTAATTGAGGATAAGTGTCTCATGGACATTCCTGACCAGGCTGTCTTTGAACCACAATTCTCTGGTTTCCTGAATAGCTAGGATTCCAGGCGTGATCCACCAGCACCCAGCTCATATTTGCATTTATGTGCACTGAATGACACTATGTAGACAAATAACAGAAATTTGAATCAAATGATGGCATTGCAGCTTTTCAGAAAATTTGAGGTAACAATAAATATGTCCTCCTTTTCCATGTTGTTTCATTAATGACTCATGAGCTATGGGACCCTTAGTTAGCATTCTCTGCAGTCTGTGTAGGTGTATTTAGTATCAGGAAATGTTCATAGAGAAATATAGAAAGACTGAGATTTTTAGAAAGCAAAGAATTTAAGGTAAGAAAAAACAGCACAGAAGGAGATACATGTATTACACAGAGATTAAGAAGTAGCCTAAGAGATTTAGAATGCTAAAGGTAATGCGGAATAAGACTAGTTGATAACTATTTGTTCAATAACCAAAAATGGTTCTCTATAACGTTTCTGGTATACGTTAGTAACTATCATTTAGTCATTAATTCTGGAGTTATTCCTTCTCTTCTGTCACAACTGTTAATTTGCCTCTGCCGTTGTGGTGCCATGAATAACCAAAAAGATTTCCAAATCTCACTTACACTACCCTTCTCATTGTGATTAGCAGAGGCCATTCAAAAACCTGGAATCTTTGAATTTCCAGAATTAATCTTCACCTGACATCTAAGCACATTCAAGACATTAATTGCTCTGACCTAATGAACAAAACTTTTTTTCAACACAATATCCTAATATAAGAAAAAGTACATGAATTATGGACTATTGTCAGGTGTCAGTATGGCAGGAGCAATTACATATTCCAAGTATGGGTTCTTTATTTTTCATTTACTAATTAAATGTTTTTTGCTTTGGTTTTTTTTTTTTTTTTGCTTTTTTGCTCAAGGCAATCACTGTACCACTTGAGGCACAGCACCATTTCCAGTGTTTTTCTGTTTATGTGGTACTGAGGAATTGAATTCAGGGTTTCATGCATGCAAGGCAATCATCATATCATGAAGCCACATTCCCAGATCCCTAAATGATTTTCTTAAGTTTACATTTTCATTCAGTAACTATGTACCATAATATTGGCCAGGTGCTAGAAAATAATGTAGAAAAGAATACAATATAATAAATCCAGTAAGGCTAGATGGAAAATGAATAACCCTGACAGTCTTGCAAGGGCTCAGAGGGCTGATCTCATGGAGATGTATCAACATGCTGAACGAGACAGCTCCCTACCCACAGCCCAACTCCAGAATGAGTGGGCCATCTTGGGTTCCAGCTACCTGGGGACGTTGGCCCACCTCCTACAGCACCCATTCTACCCGTTCCTGAGAGCTACAGTGAGAGAGAGAAGAGAGAGAGAGAGAGAGAGAGAGAGAGAGAGAGAGAGAGAGAGAGAGAGAGAGAGAGAGAGAGAGAGAGAGAGAGAGAGAGAGAGAGAGAGAGAGAAAGAGAGAGAGAGAGAGAGAGAGAGAGAGAGAGAGAGAGAGAGGGAGGGAGGGAGGGAGGGAGGGAGGAAGAGTGGGAGATAGGGAGAGAGGGAGAAAAGGAGAGAGGGAGAGAGAGAGAGAAAATCAGAATTACACTTGAATCAGGTGCCAGTGGCATAAAACTCTAATCCTAACTACACTGGAGGCTAAGATATGAGGATCATGGTTCATAGACAGCCCTGGAGGAACGTGTTTGAGAATCTTATCTCCAAAGAACCACCAGAAAACTGGAAGTGGCACTGTGGGATCAAGTGATAAAGCGCTAGCCTTGAGCTGAGGAGCTCGGGAACAATGCCCAATCTTAGAGTTCAAGAACCACGATTGAAAGAAGTGGACTTCCCACCACAAGAAGTGGACTGAATAGCACCCATTGTCCTAGGGAGCATGGTAGAGAAGTCAGGCCGAGCTTCCTGTGAACTTGAGGTCATAAGTAGGTCATCTGGCTTCTCTTTGCCTCGGATTCCCCAGCTGCAAAACTGAATAAAGTGAAGGATCCCCTTCCTTATTGGGATAGGGTAGTAATGAAAGAGAGCCATGTTTCGGTTCATAATCCCACACCTGTTGCACTATTAATAACAGGCCCCACCTGAGCCCTTTCTGGTATCTTCCTGTCATATGCTCACAGAATTGCCAAAACCTTATCTGAAGGCCATTCCCTCTCTTTTCCAGAGATCGCTCTGTATAAATCCCTTGTTTCCTCACAACTGTCCTGTGAGGAGACTGAGGTCCAATGGTTGAGGCCCCACCAAGAGCTTCACGTGTGGTCAAGAATCCGCTGCTATGGACTGAGTTTAGGATAATCCATGTTAAACGATGACTGAGCATGACACATGTCTATAATCCCAATTACAGAGGACCAGGCCTGGTGGAGCATACCTTTCACAGGAGGACCGGGATCCAGCCCAGCCTGAGCATATTTGTAGTTTCTATCTCAGAAATCCTCAAGACAGAAAGGTGGCTCATCAGCGCCATGGAGAGGAAACAAGCAGGGGGATCATGGTGCCCCCAGAGGGGTGTTTGACCCAGGGTAGGTTGTTGTTGGGACAGAAACTCACCTGTGCTGCAGGGAGAAGCTGTTGGCAGCTGCTCCAATTGGGGCAGCAGCGATGGCGCCAGCATTGTGGACACATGGGCCCAGAGCAGAAGACTAGGGGCAGGGACCAGGTCTGGGATTTAGGCCGGCTGGCAGCTACACATTGATTGAGGTTTGAAACCTGGCACTGCGTGAAGGGAGGGGAGGGGTCAGGTGGGGTGGGAGCATCAATTTTCTACTATACTCCAAAGTCACCTCGAGTTTCTTCCTCAGGACTCAGCCCCTTCTACCTTCCTGAACTGCTGGTAGTGGTGTAAACTAACAGAGGGAATCCCAGTGCTACCTGGCAGCATGGAATGTGGGCATGGCCACCATTCTTGTATCCCATTGGTCAGAAAGAAGCATGAAAGAATGGGGGTGTGGCCAGAATCCTGTGAAGCAAGCAGCATGGGCGGAGTCAAGATGACAGTGGTTCTCCCAGCCTTTTTCCCAGGAAATTCTGTCCAATTCAGTTGGAGAGAATAGGGTGACCTGCTTTAACTGGATGGCTACACAGATTGCTGTATAGTTCTGTTTTTTGCCAGTCCCAGACTTTGAACTTAGGATCTGGGCACAGTTCATGAGCTGCTTTTGCTCAAGGCTGGTCCTCTACACTAGAGCCACAAGGTTTCTGGCTTTGTTGGCACTGAAGTTGGACAGGGGTCTCAAGGATTTTCCTGCTTAGGGTGACTTTGACCATGATCCTCTATTCACAGCCTTGTAAGTATCAACAAGGACTGCTGAGATCCACTGGTGCCTGCCTAATCATTGGCCTTGTTGATGTTCTTGGGCAGACTGGTGAGTTCCCGATCCTCGGGTTGAAGTGGTGGGAGCTGGAGCCCACAATTCAAATCCTGGTCGTGCCACCTCCAAATGGTAGGAGATCCTAAGAAACTTGTTCCTATCCATATGATTACCATTGTAATGTGATGTAAGTCATGATTGAACGAACAGTTCTTGAATGATTCTAGGATAAAATTATACACAATTATATTACACGACACTGATTGATTTTAGTTAATAGTTTATTAAGCATTTAATCAATCACAGTCATCAAATGGAGGCATAATGAAATACCTAAGAATTGGGCCTCAAATACTATAAAGGTGAGTTTTTTCTACCAGGACTGGGATTGGAACTCATAGTCTGGGTACCTCTGTTGCACTGTGTGGGAAGAGGAAGCTTGCTTCCTTAAAGTCAAAAAATTCAAGTTTGTTCCTTAGGCTTGAAAACGATCACCAGCAGTAGAAAACACCCTATTCATGTACAATTTACATATATGTTTTATATTCTTATACATATGTTGACTCCGTATTGCATTCAGAGTAGTTATTTTATTTTTTGTTTTATTCATGTATTGACCATTTATTGTATTGACTATTATAGCACATAAAACATTGACTACATAGGATATAGGTCTACAGATGTATTCCACTTCATACCTGACACACAGAAGATGCACAGTAAAGGAACCCATGTGTCACCATCATCCTCTTACTCCACAATTCATTGTTTGGGAGTACTGACATCTGAACTCATGGCCTACAAGGCCAAATTCATGAATGGGTGAGTGCAAACATGCCATCCTGGGGGAAATTGAGGTGCAGGTTGTTCCAAGGACCTGAGAACCCCTGGGGTTAACCAAAGAAGAACAGATTGACATGTAGATGCCATATGTGTGTGTGTGTGTGTGTGTGTGTGTGTGTGTGTGTTTATAGAGTGCCAGAGATGTTTATACATTATTCAGTTATATAGACTATATTCCTACCAATTCCTGGGTATTTATTATGCATCCATGTAATTAATGTTATTGTTTTCATCCTTAAAATATTAATGAAAGCACTCAGTGTCCTGAAATTATTGTGTTCCTGTAAGTAATAATATTCTTTTAATGCTTCATAAATATTAAATAAAATCAATCAGCCTTCTGAAATGATGCTGTTAATTTTATAGGATCATCATTCACGATCAACTCATTCAACTGTGACATTGAGAAAATTCCAGTGTTATGCCTTTGGATGGGAACCAGTTTCTTAGTACTTCCTGCCATTGGTTGGTGTCAGTATGGGGATTTGAAATGAGGGCCTATGTTGCCACGTGGGCCTATGGCTTCTTTGAATGTCTGCCAGCCTTCAGAAATGCAAGGTGAAGTACCCTTTGCAACAGTGTCATTCAGACCCAGAAGGGTCACTGTGCAAAGGAAGAAAACATAAAAGGCCACATTTTTCTGTGCATTGTTTTCCTTGCAAAACGTGGGGGTGTAGAATCCCAGAAGCACCTGTGTGTCCAGTGGCTGCACCCCATCCTAGTGTGATCAAAGCTGAGGCAGTGTTGCCACGACCTGAGTTCAAGACCCATGCTGAGAAAAAAATTAACTCCCTGGCTTGCAATTCACACAGTTTATTCTTACAGGCTTTGGATTGTAACTCAGGCTCTGGGTAAATCTGCAGCAATGTGCATAAAGGGGAAGATCACCTTACATGAAAATAAAAAAGTCAGGTCTGTTCACTAGTCCTGAATTCACGACCCAGACCTGGAAATCATACTATTTCTATATATTGTTAAATTAGGATTTATACTTACCTATAGATGTTTAGTCCATACATGTTTGGTGGGGTTGTTCCTAGTATCTTCTGTTTTATTCATTTATGTACTCAATGTGTTTATTACATTGATGACAACCTATCACAGAACATCTAGATTTGTAGAAATGTTCTCTCTCATGCCTTACCCCCAGGATTCTCAGAGTAAAGGAAAAAAAGTTTCACACTCTCCTTCTTACTCCACGAACCACTTGTTGATAGTGCTGGTATCTGAACTCAGGGCAGAGCAAAAGAAATTGGCCAATCAGTCAAGGTAATCATATGAACCTGTGAGCAACTAAGGAGTGTGGCCAATCCCAGAATATGACATTGATTCCAAGGGTGGTCCACTATAGTCAGAAATTCATAATTTAACAAAGGATCTATATTGACATATATGTTTGGTTAGCATCTTGGGTTCAGTGCAATTATTCTCCTTATTTTGTCTCTAATTCATGGAGGTATTGTGTATTTTAATAAGTATGGTGACTGCTATGACAGTGCTGACATGGATGAGAACCCATTACCAAGGTGACAGTGTTGTCCATGCATTCTCCATCATATTTGTGACCCAGGACTTTCACAGGAGAGGATAAAAGTCACAACGACTGGCTTCTGACATCAGTATGAATCTTTTGTCAGTGCTGGGATTTTTAGTTTCTGACATCAATATGAATCTTTTGTCAGTGCTGGGATTTTCAGCTCAGGTCTGGATAATTCTGTTGCACTGTGGAAGAAGGGGAAGCTCACCATCTTTGAAGAATAGAATATCAGGCCTGGTGCAGGGCCTGATTTGAAGCCCCAGCACTGGACAAAATAACAAGCCCACCTTTTTAAAACATAAGATTTTTCTTTACTTACAGGTGTGGTATGCATCTTGCATTCAGTGTAGTTATTCTTTCTATTTTGTGTCTTTTTCATGGATGTATTGTGTATTTTATTGCGTATGGGGTGACAGATATAACTGTGCTGACATGGATGACAACCTATTCCCATGGCTAAGAGTTACCAATATAGCATTCTCCATCCTCAATGAGACCCAGGACATTCACAGGACAGGAAAACCTGTGCCACCTTAGGCTTCTCACATCAGAATAAATAGTTTGGTAGTGCAGGAATTTGAACTCAAACCTAGCAGGCCCAATTGGTGAATGGGTCATGGTGAGCACACCAGGCTTTGAGCCACTAAGGAAGTAGGCCATTCCTGGGACCTGAGATGGAGCTCTGGTGGGGGCCAATATAGTCATAAATTCATAATTAAATAGAGGATCTATATTTCCAAACATGGGTGGGTGGCATCTTGCGTTTGGTGTAGTCATTCTCTTTGTTTTGTGTCTTATTCATTGATGTATTGTGTATTTCCTTGAGTATAGGATGACAAATATAACTGTGGTGAACTGGATGACAACCTATTCCCATGAGTATAGAGTTGCATATACATTCTCCTTCCTAGCTGAGCCCCAGAACTTGCCCAGTACAGGAAAACAAGTGCAACGACTGGTTTCTTACATCAGGGTGAATTTTTGGCAGTGCTGGGACTCAAACTTTTGGCCTAGGAGGCCAAACTGCCCAATGGGTCCACGTGATCACACCAGACTGTGAGCCACTAAGGAGCTGGGCCGTTCCCAGGAACTGAGATCGAGCCCCAGGGAGGCCAAAATAGTCCTCAATGATCATTGAAACATGGGATGTATATTCACATCCATGTGTGGACTGCATCGTTCATTGAGTGTAGTTATTCTCTTTATTTTGTATGCTATTCATGGGTGTATTGTGTATTTTCTTGAGTATATGATGACAGGAATAACTGGGCTGACATGGATAACAACTTATTCCTATGGCCACAGGGTGGCTCAAGCATTGTCCATCCTAGCTGAGATCCAGGACATGCACAGAAAGAAAACAGGTGCAATGATTGACTTCTGACATCAAGATCAATATTTTGGCAGGGCAGGGAATCTGAACTCGGTGCCTAGCAGGACCAAGTGGTGAATTTGTCCACATGAGCACACCAGCCTTTGGAACCTGCGATTGAGCCCCCCTCCCAGGGGAGAGCGGTGAGCACAGCAGTCATCCATTCATAAGCTGAAGGTAGTATGCATGTATAGAGTAGGAGAGATGGTAACCTGTGGTGGAATCCAATCTGTGTGAATACAGATTCTTGGATCTTTACTGATGCCTCCATTTCATGACTGTGATGATTATTGTCATGCTTCATCAACTTCTTTACAAATAATCGATACTCCATGAGTCTTGCCTATCATTTCCTACTTGCATCATGCACAAACTACTCATTCAAGGATGAGATCAATCACATTCCATGACTCTTCCCAGGCCAGAAACTAGTACCTCAAGATCTCCCGCCATTCCCTCCGCATAGGGGGACTGAATTCAAGCCTCAGTCATAGAAAAGATTCTCTGTATATAATTTTTTGGGGGGCCACTTTTGGGCCTAAACTCTGGGCTTGGGCGCTGTCCCTCAGTTCATCATCTCAAGGTTAGTGCTCTATCACTTGAGCCACAGCGCCACTGCCGGGTTTTTTTTTTCTGCTTATGTGGTGCTGAGGAATTGAGCCCAGGGTCTCATGCATGCAAGGCAGGAGCTCTAGCACTGAGCCACCTTCCCAGCCCTCCTTATGTATATTTCAAAGATAGTATTTATACTTCCTTACAGATGATCAGTCCATATTGTGTTTGGTGTGGTTATTTATTTTATTTCTTGTGTCATTCATTTATTTAGAATTTATTTTATTGACTCTGATGACACCTATAGCATTTATTACATTGTTTACATAAGATCTAGATGTCACATAAGATCTAGATGTTAGATGTGTTCTCAATTATGCCTGGCAGTGCCAGGATCTGAACTTAGTGCCTAGCAGGCCCAATTCATGATTGGGTGAGTTTGAGCATGGCAGCCTCTAGCCAATGAAGATGTCAAGTGGTTCCTAGGATCTGAGATCGACCCCCAGGTTTAGCCAAAACAGGGATACATGGATAGGCAGACGGAGGTATACAAATAAATATACATATTTGTAAAGAGTTCCATAGCCGTCTATGTATGATAGAATGACACCCACTATGTTCCTACCAACTCTTAGGTATTTATTAAACCGCAATTGAAGGAATATTGCTCTTTTCATGCTTAATAAACTATTAATTAAGCTCAATCAGCATTCTAGGATTATTGCATCCAACTTTACAGTAGACCGATGAATAAACTTCTCTTTCAATCAGTATTCCTATGCATAAGAATGAGTCTCTTGTGATCTCCTGTGATTGATGTCAGAACTACGATTTCACCCAGGGACTATGTTGACAGGTTGGCCTATGGCTTCATTGATAGCCTGCCAGCCACCAGCAATGGCAGGTCAGGTCCACTTTGCAGCTTTGTCATTCAGACCCAGGATGGTCACTGTTCAAAGAAAAAAAATCGTAAAACCCCAGCTCTCTGCAGCTCACCACTTTTTGTGCTTTCCAACGATTTTTTCTTCCTGAAAGCCCTCTTGGCCCAGGATCGGCTATGGGTCCAGATACTGTACCCCAGCTAAGGCATATCCAAGCTGAAGTAGAATTTCCACGACCTGGGTTCAAGCCCCATGCTTGGCCAAAATCAACATACATACATATATATATATATATATATATATATATATATATATATATATATATATATATATACATGTATATATATACATATGTATATATATGTATAATTATTTAACTAATATTAAGTGAAGTAAGACAGGCCCAAAGAAGCATAGGTCCCAGGGTTTCCCTTATTTGCAATATCTAGTATAGGTATGAGTCAAGCGGAAAAGGTCAGATAATGTGATGTTAGGAAAATGAACCCTTAAATATGTATTTTAATGTTTTCGTTTCTTTCATGCATGTGTTTCTAACGCATTTATAAGATTATTTCTTTGTTGCTTTGTATGTCCCTCCCCCATAGTGTAACCCCCGCTTTCACTATATTTGATGTCAGTATAACATGTGGAGGAGATGGGGACAAACAAGTCGTTTAAGGATTCAGGTGGACCTGTTGCAACAATGAGAAGTACAAAATGTCATGTCAAAACCAGCTTTACAATGTCGGTGTGGGGGGGGAGGGGGGTATAATTGGGTGGGGGGAGGGGGGTAAAATTGGGTGAGGGAGGGGGGAGGCTGGGAAGGGAAGTGAAGGGTAAACAAAGGAGGAGACTGCAATGCTTGGTAAGAAATGTATGCATTATCCTGCCCATGTAATTGTAGCCCCTCTGTACAGTATGTTCTCAAATAAAATAAAATACAATTAAAAAAAAATAAAGCTCCCTAGTTTGGAATTTCTGCAAGTTTTAATTTAAAGCCTGGGATTTGAACTCAGGGTCTTGGTAAATCTGTAGAAATGTGAGCAAAGAGTTGCCATTACTTGAGTTCAAGCCTTGTGCCAACCAAAAATGAAAAACTAAGTCACTGACCTCAGCAGGGGGATGTAGTTGTGGAGATGGGAGGGAAGGGATGATAGGGGAAAAACACAGGAGGAGTAAACAATGCTCATTAGGAAATGTATTCATTACCTTGCTCCTGGAACTGTAACCCCTCTGTAGAACATTTTTACAATAAAAAACATACAAAAAAGGAGAAACAATGTAGTTCTCAGAGAAGCACTTTGGAAGTAAGGGCAGGATGTTTGAATAGCTGTACAAAACTCTACACTATTTTTTAATGCTCAGTATGGAACTGAATAATCATAACTGCTTCCATTAAAAAAATTAAGTCACTGTCTTGGAACTGGGGCCAGTATTTCTGTCATTGCTAGTTTTTGAGCTCACCATCCAGGTAACTCTTTTGTACCATGGGTGAATGTGAAGCTCATTGTCCTTGAGGAAAACAAATTCAGGATAGAGTTCCCAGGGCCTGAATGATGGCCCTGCAATGGAATAAATATTTCTATACATGTGTAATACATGATATATACTTATATATGTATGTTAATTTCAGATTATAATTTTATTATTGATTTTGTATTGTATTTTTCTTTGATTCATTTATTGATTGTTGTATTTAGTATTATTATACACATTATATTTTGCACATCTATTATAAAATTATACACAAAAATTTAGGACATTGACTCATTTTTCATTAACATTATATTAAGTGTTGAAACATGATATATAATTAAATGGAAACATTTGTCACAGTCTTCACATGTTTAGAGTCTCTCCCAAGTATGAGATTTGAGTTCACTCACCAAGACTGGGCAAAAAAAATTGATCCTGGTGAGACATATTCTTCTCGGACTCAGAGGAGGGCCGAGGTTATAGGTAAGAGGTAGGGTAGAGGGCAGTGCTGGTGGCTCACCCCTGTAAGCTACTCAGGAGGAAGGATCCTAATTGCAAGCGGAAAAGTCAATTTAAGAAACTTTTCTCCAATTAAACACCCAAAAAGCCAGAAGAAGAGCTGTTGTTCAGGTAGTACAGTGCTAGCCTGGAGCACAAAACCTCAGGGATAGGATAGCATCCAGGCCCTGAATTAAAACCCCAGGATTGGCACACACACACACACACACACACACACACACACACACACACACACACATACACCAATATAGAGCATTTGCCAGTCAGCCTGCACAAATTCCATGTCTAGCAACTCAATATTAAAAAAAAAAAGATGGAGAAGGGAAGGAAAGACTTTCTCCAGGATGTGATATACCCAGTGCCAAAATTTCACAGTATTTCTAATATGTGGGTACAGGACAGAGAGCCTCAGGCAGAAAGTATAGCATGGGCAAAGGTCCTGAGGTGTGCTGTAGCACAGGTGGTGTGAATGGTATGAAGGTGTTATGGCTTCAGAAAAGTCTGGCAGGATATTCAAGTCTGGGTCAAAGTTGACTTGAGTCACAGGGCAGAGGGTGGGGTCCCAGAATAGCGCACTGGGGGACGATTAGCTTTTCTTTTCACCAAGGACCCAAAGCCATTTCCTGTGGCTGGAAACCTGTTTTCACAACTCCTGACCCTCAGGCCTCCTTTGAATGGAGGAGTCAGGGCAAACACAGGGAAAAACTCCTGCTTTAGAAAAGCTTCTAGCCCAATTCCACCAGTCGCTCAACCCCTGTAAATCCTAGCTACTCAGGAGACTGAGATATAGATCGAGGGTCAAGCGAGCTCAGGAGAGGACGTTAATGAGACACTTCTTGGCAATTAACTACCAAAATCTAGAAATGGAGCTGTGGCACAAATGGTAAAGTGGTAACCTTGAAGGAAAAATTTTAGAGACCAGAGCCCAGACCCTGAGTTCAAGCCCCAAAACTAGCACAGGAAAATTAAAGAAAAGATTTCAGGGGCTCCTAGTCCACTGTGGTGTAAGGCCAGATCATCCAGGCACAGGTGGCTCACACCTGTCCTCCTAGCTCCTCAGGAGGCTGAGATGTGAGGATCACGTTTCAAATCCAGCCCAGGCAGGAAAGTCTGGGAGATTCCACTATGCTCAGATAGAATACAGAGTATTATGTTGATCCTCTTGTATTTGCTTAAATTCCATGTTTGAACTAAGAAATTATCTATTTTAGAAAAAGTTAGGGGGGTTGCAAGAGGAAGACCGTACTGGTGTGAATACCTTTAATTCTAGCTACTCAGGAGGCTCAGATCTGTGTATTCAAGTTCAAAGCCAGCCCAGGGATTCTCTTCTGGGGTTGCTCAGCACCACACCCTGCTTCAGGTCTAGGGTTGTTCACCACCTTTGCCACCATGGGCTGCTTATGCAAACCAGTATGGAGAGGTGCCACACCCACTACCTTTCCAGAGTTGTTTGCTGCCACTCTTGATCCCACTGCTGTTGCCACAGCTGTTGCCACTACCCCAGCTGCTGCCACTGCCCCAGGATCAGTTGGGCCACTTATGCAAGCCAGGCACCCCACTACAAGTCAGGTGTTAACCACTGCTGTTGTCTCAGGTTAGGCTGGGCCACTTATGCAGGCCAGTATGGAGAGGCACAAACTACCACAGGTCTGGACTTGTTCACTGTAGCTGTCCCCACCTCAGCCTCCGCTGCCGCCCCAGGCTGGTCTGGGCAAGTTCCAAGAGGCATTGTGCCCCAATTCTGGGTGTTTTGCCAGCACTGCCAGCTGCTGCTGCTGTTCCAGGTTAGGCTAGGCTATTTACACCAGCAGGACAGAGGTGCCACCCTGAAAGACTAGGGTCATTTGCCACTGTTGACAGCTGCTACTGCTCCTGACTGGGATGGGCTACTTGTACCAGCCAGGCAGAGGCGCTGTACCAGGGAGGGTGAGGGGAGTCTTTGTTCCAGCTCTGCCTTCTGAGATTTCTGTTTGTATATTCTGGGTTGGCCCAGCTCTTGGGAGTCTCCTGGGAGACTTGGGATGCTTGTGGGTGTGTGGTCCTCATAGGGTCCAGTCCCGGGGCACTTAAGCAACTTGGCACAAAACCCCATCACTTAAGCTGCGCAACATGGAGCGCCATCACCAACAAAGGGTGGGGGAAGGGTCTTCCCACTTTACTGTCTCTGTAGGTTTTTCCCTTTTCTTTTTGCACTTCCTTTGTCTCTCTGAGTAATTGCCTTTTTTGTGGGTCACTTGGAGAAACAGAGCATTGAAATCCAAACTCAGTATTTGGTTGGAGAGAGCTGTGGTGTTTCCCTGCTGTTCCATCACTTTCTTGGTCCCTCCCCTTCAGTTGGACTTTTTCTTATCCAGCCGTTGGGCCTTAGTTACTAAAGGAGAGGTACATAAAAGAATACGTTGTAAAACCTGCAGTTTGTATTTAGACATTTCTGTTAATATAGCCTTCCTAATTTTAGGAACCCAAGAGGGTGTTCTACACTAAAGTATTTCAAGGGATTGAATCCATTAACTTAAGGGCTACATCTTGCTCAAAGGAGAGTGAAGTGGAGGAGGCTTACCTAGACATTGCGTTTCTGTACTTTAATTTAGTTAAAGTTTTCTTTAAGGTCATATTCATTCTTTTTAGTGCTTAAACTCTGAGGCTTATAAATGGAATGTAACTGCCAATTTATTCCTAGGGCATTAGTTAATAATTGAGAACTTGGGCCTGATATTTTCCTTTTCACTTTTCTTGGCCTCATCTTCTATGACACAGCACTTCCCCATCTTCTCTGCTAACTACCCTTTCCTTCTTTCTCTTTTGCTTTGAATTTCTGGTGACACACTTCAAAGCTAATAATTGACATGTACTTCAGCCAAATACATTCTTATATGAGGTTCAGCTCCTTTTGCATGGCAATGATTTCTTAATGCAGCATAAGGATCTCTTCTTGGCCTCACTTGTGGTTAGCAAGGATGGCAAAATTGCTGTCCTGTGCTTCTGTTTGCCTCTGACCTGTGGTCCCCTAATTTGCCTCATGCTCACCCAGGCTAATGTACTTGTATTTCATTTGATTTTGAGTGTTTTCTAGGTTCCTTTTGAGGATTTTCTTCTCATTTTTGACTCTCACAAGTTCCTAATTTATATCTTCAAATCTTTTCTTCATGTCAAATAATTCTCTCTGTTTTCTCCAATGTGCTTTTAATCTCTTGGTGGGTTTTGACTGGCACATATTGGAGACACAGTCTTTTATAAGACTATGTTTTGAGATAGAAGGGTGGAATTTTTTCTTTGCCATATTTCTGAAGTTCAGAGGGCTGCTTTTTATTTATTTATTTATTTTGTCGGTCGTGGGGCTTGAACTCTGGGCCTGGGCGCTGTCCCTCAGCTCTTCAGCTCAAGGCGAGCGCTCTACCACTTGAGCTACAGCACCACTTCTGGTTTTCTGGTGGTTTATTGGAGATAGGAGTCTCACGGTCTCTCCTGCCCAGGCTGGCTTTGAACCGTGATCCTCAGATCTCAGCCTCCTGAGTAGCTAGGATTACAGGCGTGAGCCACCAGTGCCCGGCGAGGGCTGTTTTTAAATTGAACATAGTTGGAATTCAGAGCCCCAAGCTCCTTTGCATGTTTCTCCAGAGATATGAAGACATTTTCCAGGTGGTTAATGTGATTAATTAACCTGTCATTTTCTATCTTTCTCCTCCTTGGACATTCCTTTTCCCAATGTCCATTTTGTTTGCAATAAGCACACTGATGTATTCTTAGAGGTTCCCTATTGCCATTTGGAAATGAATTGTACTGTCTTTGCCAAGAGTTTCTTGATCCCTATTCTGGTGCTCCTACCAAAACTCAAACCCTCTTCTTAGACTCTTTTTCCCGGGTATCTCTGTTAACAAACACCCTCTGGGCGACTACTTCCAAATTAGAATAAACTTTTTCCCTCAAAACCTTCTGACTTTTGAAGTTTTATTCTAATATTTGGGGCTGTCTGGGTAACAAATGCCATATTTAGGGCTCTTTCATTCTCCAGGGCTTCAAGATCTATAGGCCTATATGTCCTATAGGCTTCTGGGAGAAGTTTCAGAAAAGCATTAGGGTACTCACTGGGGAACTGTACCATCTCACCCACCTTAGATTGATGATTTGGCTTTTTAGCCACTGCGGTATCCCTGCTAACAGAACCTGGTAATTATAGGTAAGCACCTCCATACCTCAATTGCTGTTAGTCTAAGCTTGGGTAAGTCTATGGAAAGACTTTCTGTATCAATAGTGGGGCTACTCTCTGGTCGAAGGACCACCTTCAAGTCACCAAGAAGGATTCACTCCCTTTTCTACCAGGTGAAAAGTGCATGTAAAATTTGCTGACACTCATCCCAGATGTGCTTGTGTGTGAAAATTACTGCCTCTAATGAAGTAATGAACCCCTTTTTTTCTGAAAAGGATGGATTTTGCTGTTTCTAGTTATATAGGTCACTAGTTGTAAAGGGAACATATACTAGAAATAGGGCTTGCCCACCATCTCCTCCATGTTCCTTTCTCAAAGGTAATAAGGGTAACATACCACATTGTACCACCTCAGACTAGTACAAGTAACCACTTTTGGTATGGGAAGACTTAACATTAGAGGTGCTGATGGCAAAGAATAGGAGAGAGAGTACATCAGTGCATCTTCCTCTGAGGAATTCTGTAAGCCTGGGGGAGAATATTTTTTTGGATATGACAACCTAAGGCCTTGTTCTCCCATTCTGAGAAAAGAAGTAAACAGGTGTATGCAGGACACAGATAGAACTATCCGCATACATACAAAGACCAAGAGCCACAGACACTTAACCAATATGTGTCATACCTCTCAATGTTGACCTCTACAAGAGGTCCCAGATGACAGAGAGAATGTCCCAGATTGTGTCTTGAGGAGGCCACAGATGACCTCTGGATGATTTCACATATGTCCTCCCTAGTAGGCCCTAGATGACCTCTCATGGAGGTTCCAAATTGATTCCCAAGGAAGTGTCAGATAATCTCCAAAGGAGTTTCCAGATGTCTTTTCAATGAGGCTGACATTACCTCTCAAGTAGCTCCCAGATGGCCACTCAAATGAGGCCACATATGAACTCCAGAGGAAGTTCCAAATAACCCTCTTGAGAAAGCAACAGATGACCTCCAGGGAAGGTCCTATATAGCTTCTCAAGGAAGTCCCAGATGATGTCCAAAGACGGTTATAGATTTCTCATCATGGTAGCCTGAGATGACCTCCCAAAGAAGCTCCAGATGACCTCAGGAGGTGGTCCTAGATTGCCTCTTAAGAAAGCCCCAATGACTACTTTTGAAGAGGTCTCAGGTGGCCTCCTGAGGAAGCTCCAGATGACTTCTGGAGAAAGTCCAAGATGGCCCCTGGAGAAGGCCCCAGATGACCTCCAGCATAGGTCTCAGATGGCTTCTCAAGGAAGTTGCAGATATACTATTGATGAGGTTCCAGATGGCTTCCCATGGAAGCCCTACATTATCTCTCAAGTAAGTTCCAGATGGCGTCCCAAGGAAGCCACTAATTGCTTCCAGAGGGGTCCTAAACAAGCTGGCAAGCTTGCCAACATGCACCTCTAGAGGTACATAAATGTCTTTTGTCCATGTTGGACCTCCGGAGACAAACACTCGAGGTAGACTCTCAATCCTGAAGGCTGACACTCACACCTATGGGGATTTTTCCATGGAGTCTTCAAAAATTAAGACCTCTGTAGTTCAAGAAAATCCATTGAGACACGTTTTATATAATAAATGTTCTCCAAACCAGCAACCCCCAAAATTATGATATCCAAAGTTCCAAACATTAAAGGGACAGCCTCTTTTCTTCTTCTCTTTATCTCTCCTTTGCTACAGACCTATACTTCGTTCGAGGTCTTTTCCTTTTTCCCTTCTACCAGTTCCTTCTTCTCTTTAGGGCTCTCCACTCTCCACAGACCTGAACTGCTTTGCAGGGCTCGTCAGTTGCCATCCTTTTCACCTTCTACCCTCTCTCAACTTCCTCTCCATCCAGGTCTTTCCCCTTATGCTATCACACCAGTTCTTTCCTTCCAGGACTTTTTCCTTTTTCTCTCACCTATTGCCCTGAACAAGCAGCCTTTGTAAAGTCTGTACCCCTTCTCCACTCCAACTGCCTGTTTTCGACTATCACAACCCAAACTGCCCACAACCCAATCACTTCTTAACAGCTCAACACATGGTGATTAATGCACCAGTCCCTCCCACAGGATGTCTCACCTTCTTTGGTGGCATTCTTTGTCCTCCCCAGCTGGCCAGGAGATGGGCCCATGCTGATTATCAGACCCTATAGATTATCGGGCACTGCTAATTATTACAGTATCCTCCTTGTGAACTAGTAGCAATTGGAATTGGAAATTTGATTGTGGTATTACAAACTCGTTGTGACATCACAAACCCATTTTGACATCATCACCGCCACGACATCACAAAGCCATTGTGACAACATTGTCATTGTTACATGATGATTCTATTGTTACATCTCAAATCTATTATGACCTCTTAGCTCCTTTGAAAATCACATGCCCTTTTCAACATCACAGTCCCTTTGTGTATCCATATCCTTGTTGTTAAGTAATGACAATTGAGATCAGACATGCCATTATAACATCAAAAAGTGTTTGTGACATCCTCAACAGTGTGACATCACATTTTCATTATGAGAGCATCAGCTCATTGTGACATCACCAAACTCAATGACAGAATCGCATTATGACAACAATTCTCATTGTGACATCATAGATACATTGTGAATGCCTATTCTGTGATTTCATTGTATTTCAAATGTGGCATGAGAGTTGATATCAGAAACGCAATTTTGTGCCTACAAACCATTTTGACATCATAATCACTTTGTGACATCACAGTACCATTGTGATATCACTAACACAATGTGACATCACAAAGCTCTCCTGTCCTCATAACTTTTGTGATATGCTGACATTGTGATATCTTAGACCTTTTTGCCCTCATAATTTGTTATCAACCTCATATTTCATGTATGACTTGAGATAACAGAAATCAACTGTGACATCATGACCATTGTGACATCACACTGACAGATGTCATGATCATCTTGTCACATTGTGACATTACAAAAGGTTTTGATGTCACAATTAATTGGTGATGCCATACGGTAAGGGGTCTATGATGTCACAATTGATTAGTGATATCCAAATGGCATAACGGATCTCATTTGTCATGAAATCACAGAGAATATGAGTTCAAAACAGACTGTGGTATCTCCAAAGTCATGTGTTTTCACAAACTTTATGAAGTCAGAGGAGGATTGTGATGTCACTGTGTGACACAATGTTTATGATGTCTGTCAGTGTGATGTCACAATGGTCATGATGCCACAGTGGATTTCTTATAGCATATATCATAACTGCAATATTATAAGGTTGAAAACAGATTACGAGCTCATAAAGGGCCTAAGACATCACAATTGCTCTACATCACAAGACTTATGAGGACAGGGCAGGTTTGTGATATCACAGTGTGTTAGTGATATCACCATGGCACTGTGATGTCACAAAGTGATTGTGATGCCATATATTTATAAGATCACAATATATTTCTGACATCAACCCACATGCCACATTTGAAATAGAATGAAATAAGAGAATAGGCATTTACAATGTGACTATGACATCAAAATGACAATAAATGTCATAATGCTATGAGGTCATTGTAAATTGGTGATGTTGCAAGGAGGTAATTGTGTAATAATGAATATGTGTTGTCCCACTGGTGATGGGGTCACAAAGGTTTGTGATGTTACAATGGCATATATGAATTCAATTGTCAAGTATTCACAATGAAGATATGGGTACACAAAGGGACTATGATGTCACATATGCCATGTGTGTTTTCAAAGGTACATAGGGGTCATGATAGCTTTATTATACACAGTTTTGATGAGGTAACAATGGGCTTTTGATGTCATAATGATTTGTAATATCTAAACACAAGTTCATTTTCAATTGTTACTATTTCACAATGTGCATACAAGTTCACAGAATGAGTTGGAAGTACTAATGGACATGAATTTTTAAAAATGTTAGGAGGTCATTTTAGGTTTGTGAATGAACAATGGGAGAGTGATATCACCATGACAATGTCAACTCATTACATCATGTCAAAATATTGTTTTGGTGTCACTATTAGTTGATGATTCCACATTGGTTGTGAGGTCACAAAATATTGGTGATGTGTTGGGCATGTCACAATGACATTATGATTCTCAATTGTCCTAACTTACAATGAGTATATGAGTTCCCAAAGGGACTGTGGTTTCTCTAAAAGTATGTGTTGTCACACATATATTGAAATACTAAAAGTTTTGTGATGTCAGAATTTGACAAAATGGATATGACATCTGGCAGTATGATGCCAACATGGTCATGATGTCACTGGGAATTTGTGATATCAAATGTCATATATGAAAACTAATGAGGTCAACAACAGATTATGAGGACAATAAGGCCTAAGGTATCAGACTTGCAGCATGTCACAAAAGTTATCATGAGAGGATAGGTTTGTGATATCACGGTGGTTTAGTAATATCACAATGGCAACATGATATACAAAGGGATTGTGATCTCACAATGATTATGAGTTCCTGATTTTTTATGATATCTACCTACATGCCACAATTGAAATAGAATGAAATCACGTAAAAGGCATTCATAATGTGTCTATGATATCACCATGGCAATGTGAAGTTATAATTCTATCATTATAGTTTTGTGATTTCTCAATGAGTAGATGGTATAAAAATGATAATGTGATGTCACAATTATGATGATCTCACAAACTGTTTTGGATGTCAAAATGTCATGTCTGATTCTCAATTGTCAATATTTCACAGTGGGGCTTTGGGTACACAAAGGGACTCTGATATCACAAAGCTATGTATTTTTCAAATGTTATAAGACCTTATAATAGATTTGAAATGTCACAATGTGATCTTGGTATCAAAAACAACAATGTGAAGTCACAATGGGTTTGTGATGTCACAGTGGTGATGAGGTCACAATGGGTTAGTTATGTCACG
Source organism: Dipodomys merriami (assembly GCF_024711535.1). Lineage (NCBI taxonomy): Eukaryota > Metazoa > Chordata > Mammalia > Rodentia > Heteromyidae > Dipodomys > Dipodomys merriami. The sequence goes on from NW_027202390.1 coordinate 25,801, forward strand.
AGTTTGTAATATCACAATTATTTGTCCAATTTCAATTGCTACTAGTTGACCATGAGGACACTGTAATAACCAGCAGTGCCCCTATAATCCATGGGAACAGATAGTCATCATGGCCTCCTAATCTGGACCAATTGAAAGCGGGGGTGCATGACACTGGAGGGGGCAGGACATGCTGCTGAAGGAGATAGGATGTCAAGTCCCACATGGTGAGCTGCCAAGAAGTGATTGGGCATGGACATTTGGTAAGTGATAATTGAAAACTGGAAGGCAAGAAATTATTGCAGTTGGCGAAGGGTACTGCCTATATATAAGCTGCATTTTCAGAGCAAGAGAAGGGGAGAGAAAAAGGTTAAAGGCCTGGATGGAAAGAAGTGCTGAGACTGCTGGAGGGCAAAGACCTGGGAGGAGAGGAAATTGAGAGAGAGAAGGAGGTGAAGGATGGCAACTGGCCACCTGAACAAGGCAGGGCAGGCCTGTCAAGAGCAGAGTAGCCTGAAGCGAAGAATGGAATGCTGGAAGGAAAAAATGAAAAGAGCTGAAAGTTAGGACAGATCTGTAGAGAAGGAGAATGAAGAGATAGGAAAAAAGCCTTGTCCTTTGAAGTGTGGAGCTTTGGAGATCATTATTTTGGCAGTTGGTTGTTTGCAGACCAGTTAACAAATGGCTGAACTGCTCTTTGGAGGTCTGAAGGTTCATGGTTGAGACTGAATTTAGCTCTCCGCATCTAGCCCGGCCAAGGTAGTCGCTTCTTACAAAACTTATGAGGACAAGACAGGTTTGTGATGTTACATTGCATTAATGATATCACAATATAAATATGAGGTCAAAAAAGGATTGTAATGTCACAATGATGGTGTGGTCACAATGGGTTTCTGAAATAAACCTATATCCCACATTTGTGATAGAATGAAATCACAGAATAGGCAATTGCATTGTCTCTAGGACCTCACAATGAAAATGTGATGTCATAATGCCATGATGTCATTGTCATCTTGGAATATAACAATGGGCTGATGGTATTATAACAACAATGTGAGCTCACTCTGGAGGTGATGTCACAATGCATTTGTAATGGTAATTTGGCATGTCTGATGTCAGTTGTCTTTGTTCATGACATGGTTACCCAAAGGGACCATGATATCACAAACACCATGTGCTTTTTCAAAGGTGCTAAGCGGTCACAACAGTTTTGGGATGTCACACGGTGATCATGATATCACTGTGGCAATATGATGTCACAACGGGTTTGTGATGTCAAGTGATAATAAGGTCACACTTGGATAGTGATGTCACAATGAATGTGTAATATCACCATTACATGTCCAATTTCATTCTACTAGGTCACAATGAAGATACGAGTTCAGGTAAGGAGCTAGAAGTCAGAAAGGCCATGAATTTTGTAAAATATTATGAGGACATAATAGGCTGGTGAAAATGCAATGAGATAGAGATATCCCATTGGCAATGTGATGCTACCATTACATGAGATAGTATGGTTTTGAAGTTACAAATGGTGATGCCATACACGTGATGAGGTCACATAGGTTTGTGATTTGACAATGGGTTGGTGATGTCACAATCTCATGCCAGATCTCTAATTGTCAATGACTATATAAGTTCACAATGGATAATCATGTATCCAAAGGCATATGTTGGCACAAGTGTAATGAGTCTTAACATGTTTGTGTTGTCTCATGTGACTCAGTGTCAAGAAATCTGGCAGTGTGATGTCACAGTGGTCATGATATCACAGTGGATTTTTGATATCACATATCATGCCTGAAGTATTATGAGTTAAACAACTTATGAACTCAGGGAGGCCAAAGAGATCACACTGGCAGCATGTCAAAAAAATTATGTGGATAAGACTGTTTTGTGATGTCACAGTGCATTAGTGATACAATAATGGCAACGTGGTGTCATCAAGGTATGGTGATATTATAATGCTTATGTGGTCACAATGTATTTCTGATATCAACCCACCAGCAATATTTGAAATAGAATGAGATCACACAATAGGCATTCCAATGTATCTGTGACATCACAATTACATGTGATTTGATGTCATTGTTGTTTTATGATGTCATGATGGGCTGATGTTATCATAATGACAATGTGATGTTACACTGGTGATTATGTCACAAAGGTTTTGCGATGTTAATTGGCATGCCTGATCTCAATTGTCATTAGCTCAACATGAGTATAGGAGTATACAAAAGGCCTGTCATGTCACAAAGGACATGCTTTCTTTCAAAGCTTCTGAAGTCATAATAGTTTTGGGATTTCACAATGTGATCATGTTGGTACAATGGCAACGTGATAACACAAAGAGTTTGTGATGTCTCCGAGGTGATGAGGTCACAAAGAGTTAAAGATGTCTCATCAAGTTTGTAATATAACAGTGACATAGACAATTTCAATTTCTTCTAATTCACTATGAGGATACTAAAATAACCAGTGGGGCCAGAATTATCTGTGGGAGCTGATATTCATTGTAAATTCTTGGCTTGGCCCACCGGAGAGTGTGGGGAATGCTGCCAAAGGGGGAGGTGTCAAGCCTCACACAGTGAGCTGTCAAGAAGTGATTGAGCATTGGGCAGTTTTGGAAGTGATGGCTGAAATCTGTTAGTATTGAGATCCGTTGGAGGGAGGAGGGGTACAACCTATATATATGTTGCATTTTCAGGGCATTGTAAGGGGAGATAAAAATGGGAGTTACCTGGATGGAAGAAAGTTGTCAGACAGCAGGAAAGGAAAAACCTGAGAAGGGGGGAAGCTGAGGGAGAGCAGAAGGTTGGCAATTGGTCACTGGGGCAGAGTAGGGCAGGCCTGAGGAGAGTGGAGAGGCCTAAAGAGAAGAAGGAAGTGGTGGAAGGGAAAAAGGGAAAGATGAGGAAGGAATGACACGTCTGTAGAGAAGGAGGGAAGAATGGAAAAGAAAAAAGCCTTGTCCAATGAGCTTTGGAGCTTTGGAGATCATAATTTTGTGGTTGGTGGTTTGCAGAACAATTAAGAAAGGGTGGAGCTGCCCATTGGAGGTCTGAGGTTTGGTGGTCAAAGGCTGCTCTTGAACCTGGGTATCTAGTCCTGGATAAGTTCATCACAGTCCCCTTTCTAGTGAAAAATGGTTTATTATATTAAATGTGACTCGATGGATTTTCTCCTTGCCTTAGAGGTCATATGTACATGAGTACACAGAAAGAGCTTGAAGTCTCAAAGTCCATGAATTTTCTAAGATCTGATGAGGCCATAACAGGTTTGTAAAAACACAATGGGATAGTGATATCACAACAGTAATACCACAATATCATGTCAAAATAATGATTTGATACAACAATTAGTTGTTGATGCTATTCTCGTGATGAGGTCACAATAAGTTTGTGATGTCACAATGGGTTCATGATGTCAGAGTGGCATGGGGGATCTCAACTGTAATTAATTGGCAATGAATATGTGAGTTCAAAAAGGGACTGTAATGTCTCCAAAGGCATGTTTTGTTAGAAATATGAGGTCACAATATGACAAAATGGTCATGTCATCTGGCAGTTTGATGTCACCGGGGATTTCTTTTTTTTTTTTTTTTTGGGTCCGGTCGTGGGGCCTAAAGTCTGGGCCTGGGTGCTGTCCCTCAGCTCTTCAGCTCAAGGCTAGCACTCTACCACTTGAGCCACAGCGCCACTTCCGGCTTTTTCCTTTTTGCTTATGTGGTGCTGAGGAATCGAACCCAGGGCCTCAGGCATGCAAGGCAAGCACTCTACCACTGAGCCACCTTCCCAGCCCTCACCGGGGATTTCTGATATCACCTGTCATACCAGAAATATCAGATTGAAAACAGATTATGAGCTCAGAAAGGGCCAAATATATGGCAATGGCAGTATGTCACAAAACTTATAAGGACAGGACTGGTTTGTGATGGCACAGCAGGTTAATGATATCACAATGGCAATGTGATGTTACAAAGGATTGTGATATCACAATGGTTTTATGGTCAAAATGGGTTTCTGATATAGAATGAATTCACATAATAGGCCTTCACACTGTTAAGTCTATGATGTAACAATGTCACTGTGATTTATATTGCTGTGATGCCATTGTCGTTTGGCTATGTCACAGTGAGCTGAAGGTGTCATAATGACAATTTGATGTCATTGCTGATTTATGATGTTACAATGGTTATGAGTTCACATTATGTTTCTGATATTAACACGCATGTCAAGTTTGAAATAAAATGAAAAAGCTGGGCGCCATTGCCTCACGCCTGTAATCCTTGCTACTCCAGAGGCTGAGATCTGAGGTTACCGGTTCAAAGCCAGCTTAGGCTGGAAAGTCTATGAGAATCTTATTCCCAATAAAAACCATTAGAAAACTGAAAGTGGCTCTGAGACTTAAGTGATAGAGCACTCGCCTTGAGCTGAAGAGCAGGGACAGCACCCAAGCCCAGAGTTCAAGCCCCATGACTGACAAAAAAATATTAAAACAGGCATTCACAATCTTTTTATAACATCACAATGACAATGTGATCTCATAATGCTATCTTGTCATTGTTGTTTTGTCATGTCAAAAGCAGTTGATGCTGTCATAATGAAAATGTTATGTCACTCTGGTGATGTCACAAAGGGTTCATGATGTTAAATTGGCGTGTTTGAAATCAATTGTCAGTTCATAATGAGGGTATAGTTCCACAAAGGGACTGTGTTGTCACAAAGGGCATGTGTTTTTTCTTTTCTGTTTTTTTTTTGGGGGGGGTCCGGTTGTGGGGCCTGAACTCTGGGCCTGGGTGCTATCCCTCAGCTCTTCAGTTCAAGGCTAGCACTCTACCACTTGAGCCACAGCGCCACTTCCGGCTTTTTTCTTTTTGCTTATGTGGTGCATGCAAGGCAAGTGCTCTACCACTGAGCCACCTTCCCAGCCTGACATGTGTTTTTTCAAAGGTGATAAGAGGTCTTAATAGGTTTGTGATGTCAAAATGTTATAGTGATGTCAAATGGCAATGAAAGCTCACAATGGTTTTGTGATTACACATTGGTGATGATATCAAATAGTTTTGTGAAGTCACATGTCATAATCACATGTCCAATTTCACATGTCCAATGAGGATATGAGTTCACAGAAGAAGACACGTATAAATGGCCATGAATTTTCTAAAATGCTATGAAGACATACTAGGTTTTTGAAAACACAATGGGATAGTGATATCATGATGGCAATGTGATGTTGCAATATGATGACTTAAAAATGTTTTGGTATCATAATTTGTGATGCCACACTGATGAGTTCACAAGAAGTGTCTGATGTCCCAATGAGTTGGTGAAATCAAAATGACACATGTGATTTCAATTTTCATTAACTCACAATAAGTACATGAGCTCAAAAAGGGACTCTGATGTCTCCTAAGGCATGTATTTTCACAAAAGTGATGAAGTCTTAACAGGTGTGTGTTGTCAGAATGTGACAAAATGCTCATAATATCTATCAGTGTGATGTCACCATGATCTAGATGTCACACTGGATTCGAGTATCACATTTCATACCTGGATTGGGCTTGAGAGGATTGGAATTTCACACTGGGCTAGTATTATCACTATGGAAATGTGGGGTCACAAAGGGATTGTGATGTCACAATGACTATTAGATCACAATGTGTTTCTAGTATAATAGGCTTGTGCTGTCACAATTGGTTGGAAATGTCACAATGGCATGCCAGATCTCAAATGTCATTAATTCACAATGAAGATATGAGTTTACAAAGGGACTGTGTTGTCTCTAAAGTCATGTGTTTCACAAATATGATGAAGTCCTAACAGATTTGTGAGTTCATAATGTGCCACTATGATCTTGATGTCTATCAGTGTGATGTCACAATGTTCATGATGTCACAATGTTCATGATGTCAGAGTCAATTTCTGATATCATATGTCATACCTGAATTATTATGTTCCAAAACAGATTATAAGCTTACTAAAAGCCAAAATATCCTAATGGCAGCATTTCACACAATTTATGACTAATTTATGACCTCCTCATCAGTATGGCATCGCGAATTGTGACATCAGAACATTATTATAACATGATGTTGAGACATCACATTCTCATTGTGAAATCACTGTCCCGTTGGGTTTTCACATAGTATGACCTCACACTATGAAGCTTCTTCTATCAAATGGTATCCTCATATTGAATTATGAGTAATTGAAATTGGATCATTCTGATATTACAAACAAACTGTGACATCACAAAGCCATTGTGACCTCATCACCATGGTGACATCAAAACCGAAAGGGACATCTCATTCCATTGTGACATTATGGATCACATTGTGCCATTCCAAAACTATTATGACTTATAATCACCTTTGAAAACACACATGGCCTCTGTGACATCACAGAACATTTTTTGTATCCATAACTTCAATGGGAACTAATGACAACTGACATCACACATACCAAGGAAACATAACAAATCCTTTCTGACATCATAATTGTGACACCATGTTGCCATTATGACACCATCAGCTCATTTTGAACTACAATGACATCATAGCATTTCCACATCACATCGTTATTCTGATGTCATAGACACGTTGTGTTTGCCTATTATGTTATTGATTCTATTTTTAATGTGGCATGTCGGTTATCAGAAACCCATTGTGTGTTGATGACCATTTTGATATCATGATGTCTTAATTCCATCACATTGCCATTGTGATGTTACGTTGCCAAATTAATGTCACAAAGGAATTTTGATGTGACAATGGTTGTGAAATCAGAATGAGTTTCTGATATCAACTCACATGCCACATTTCAAATAAAATGAAATCACAGATTAGGCATTCATAATGTGACTATGATATCACAATGACATAATGGCAAATGTTATAATGTCATTGCCATTTTGTGATGTCACCATAAGCTAAAGATGTCATAACAACAATATGATGTTACACAAGTTATGACGTCACACAGGGTTTATAATGTTACAATGGTTATGAGGTCACAATGTGTTACTGATATCAACTGACATGCCACATTTTAAATAGAATGAAATCACAGGATATACATTCACAATGTGTCTAAGACAGCAAAATGGCAATGTGGTGTCATAATGCTATGAGGTCACTGTAGCTTGTTAATGTCACAATGTGCTGATTGTGTCATAATGACTGATATCACACTGGTGATGATGGCACAAATGGTTTGTGATGTCACAATGGTATGTCAGATCTTAATTGCCATTAGTTTACAGTGAGGACATGAGAATGAAGTCACCATGACATATACAAATGAACTGTGATGACACAAACGCCATGTTTTTTGTCAAAAGTGCTAAAGTTCCTAACAGGTTTTGGTTGTCAAAATGTTAATGATATAAAAATGGGTTAATGATGTCAAAACTAGTTTGTAATATCACATATTATGTCAAATTTCAATTGCTACAAGTTCCCCATGATACAAGTTCACAGAAGGATCTTGATGTCCCAAAGGCCATGCATTTTCTAAGATGTGATTAAGTCATAATAGGTTTGTGAAAGCATGATGGTACAGTAATATCACAATTGCAATATGATGTCAAATTCTAATTAATTGGTGATTCTATAATAATGATGAGTTCAAAATTGTTTTGTGATGTTGCAGTAGATTGATGATGTGACAATGGCATTCCAGACCTCAATTGTAATTAACTCACAATGAGTATATAAATTTAGAATGGGCTTGTGAGGCTTCCAAAGCATTTGTTGACACAAATGTAATGAAGTCAAAACAGATTTGTGATGTGACAATATGACACAATGGTCATTACATCTAGCAGTGTGATGTCACTATGCTCATGATGTCAAAGTATATTTCTAATATTTCATGTCATTCCTGAAATAATTTGAGGTCGAAAATAGATTGAGCTATCAATGGGCCTAACATAACACAGTGGCAATATGTCACAAAACTTTTGAGGACAGGACATGTTTGAGTTGTCACAGTTGTTTAGAGATATCACAATTTCAATGTTATATCACAAAGGGTTTGTGATGTGACAATGGTTATGAAGTCAAAATGTGTTTTTGATATGAATCCACATGCCACATTGGAAATGTAATGAAATCACCTAATAGGCATTCATAATGTATATATGATGTCACAATGACAATGTGATGTCATAGAGGTATGATGTCATTACAGATTTGTGATGTCACAATGAGCTGATTTCGTCACAATGACAATGTGATGTCACACCTATGATTATATTGTAAATACTTTGTGATATTTCTTTGGCATATCTGATCTCAATTGACATTTCACAATGAGGATATGGGTACACAAAGGGACTGTCATGTCACAAAGGCCATGTGTTTTTTAAAGGTGCTAAAGACATCATAATGGATTTGGGAGGTCTCAAGGTGATTGTACTGTCACAACAGCAATGTGATATCATAATGGCTTTGTGATGTCACCTTGGTGATGAGGTCACAATGGACAGGACCAGTTTGTGATGTCACAACAGGTTACTATCTCAATGGCACTGTGATGTCACAAAGGGATTTTCACAGCACAATGGCTTTGAGGTCACAATGGATTTCTGAAATCCACCAATATTGCTCACTTGAAATAGAATGAAATCACATTATAGGCATTCACAATATGTCTATAATGTCACTATGACATATGATGTCATAATACTATGATATGTAAGTTTAGTGATGTTAAAATGGCATGTCTTATCTTACTAGTCATTAGATTACCATGAGGATCCCAAAGGTTGCTATTGTGCTGAGTCCATTACACAGGATTCTTTTTGCTATTTTTTAAAATCGTTCTGAGTCCTTGCAAGGTTGATATCCCCAAAAATCACACACACACACACACACACACACACACACACACACACACACAAACATAAAGAGACACCGTGCACCAGCTTGGTGTGTGGGGTGGATGGGGAAGAGTCCTCTGTTGGGCTGAGTGGAGATTCGATCCCTCCCCCCTGGCAGCTGCTGAGGTTGGGGGGAAGCCCTGACCTGAGGTGAGGCTGCTTCTGCCATGGCCTGGTAGACTTAGGGCAGAGTCAGGACAGCACAAAGCCAGGGATGGAGGCATGGCTGAGGGAGGGAGGAGGCGTGACCCAGGGGAGGACAGGGCGTGGCTGAGGGGACACATATCTGCTGCATCCAGGGGCACACATGGACTGCAGCACTTGTGCAACAGGGGCAGGTCAGCCCTGGAGAGAAGTGGGGGCAGAGAGAGAGCAGAGAGAAGAGCAGGCACATGCACCAGGGGTGGCGGCCTCAAAACCTGCTGCTGTGGGAGCATTGGGCTGGGCCAGGAGTACATAGCACAGAAAGCCAGCACATCAGGCATATCCCTCACACCATTGCTGCACACTGCACACAGAACTACAGCCTACAGATTCTCCCAGCTGCACAAGTGAGTGGCCAATCGCAGGTCAGCACCTTGCGACCTCCCCCTACCACTCCCACTCCCCCCCCCCGCAAATCCCGCCTTCCTCTTGTGTCCCAACCATGCCTCCCCAGCACCAGGCAGGCCAGCCCTGACTCTGCCACAAATGCGCCCCAGGAGTTGGGGGTTGGGGAGTGAGTGTTGACTCTGGGGACTCACCCCCATCCCTAGTGGCCAGTATCCCTGGAAATGGGGAGATGCAGGAATGGGTGAGAAGGGGTCACCACTGAGCCCCTGGCTGGAGCAGTGGGAGCCACACAGTCCCACATCTGCACCCTTCCTCTCCCTGGTGGGAACCTGGTGGCTTTAGTCAGAGGTGAGGAACATCACCTCTGCACCTGCCTTATTGGGTCTTTTCCTTTTTTTCTGGGAGTGGGGGATGTTGGATGCAGAAGATAGGCCTCCCTTGCTATGTGAGCCCTTGTCCTCTGTGCTCAGTCACCCTTTCATCTGAGGAGGGTCCCAGAAAAGCACGGGGCACGGGGGTCAGATACGAGGTGAATATATGGGAGGAACACACACCCTCAGACACATATAACCGGCCTATCCCCCCACCCCAGCTGTCAACAGTACTCACAGGGTGATCACATTTCCCAGCTCTGCCAGAGTCTGCTGGTGTTCCCTGTCCATCTGGTCTCCTTGTCCTCCCCAAGAATCTGCCCAGTTGCCCAGAAGTATCTAGGCTGGAAGTAGGAGTCTGTGCATGTATGTAGCCTTTAGGACCCCATCCATTTCCTCAACACCGCCCCCACCCTGGGTCAGACACCCCCCTTGGGACTCCATGACCCACTGCTTGTTTCACAGTCCTGCTCTGAGGACCCACCTGTCTGGGGATTCCTTCACCCAGCATCCTGGTGTAGGGTTTTGGTGAATGGGGAGTTAAGGCTGGTTGTTCCCAAGGGGAAGGGTCTGGCCCTGGAGAAGGGGAGAGGTGGGGTCGTGCTGTGTCATTAGAGTGGTGCTCCCCTTGTATGGGAGCTCTTGGTTCTGACAAGGGAACGGAGAATGGGAACCCGCGTGCTCTGATGAGTAATCAACAAACTTAGGAGAAGTACTACTCTGAGTCTGTGTGTGTGTGTGTGTGTGTGAGAGAGAGAGAGAATCTTTCTCTTTGTACAGCCTGACTGTCCTCAGGTGAGTGATCAGTTGGCAAATTGCAGGTGCTGCATGGAAGTGTCATATGTCACCATTCTGGAGGTGTGTGTGTGTGTGTGTGTGTGTGTGTGTGTGTGTGTGTGTGTGTGTGTGTGTGTGTGTGTGTGTTGGGAGAGCAGGGAGATGAGAACAATGAAAATATATTTAAGTCACCAAGTCTAAAAACAGCAAAAACATTTTATTTCTCTGTGTGTGTGTGTATTTGTTGTTGTTGTTCTTCATCAATACCAAGTACAAGCCCAGCCACACTTTTTGTTTTCTCCTTCACAGTTTCATGGCTCCTTTATGGAAGATTTCAGTAGGCATTACTTTCCTCCCCTTTCCACCTCTCTCTTCCCCCTTTCCTGTAGCCCACAGTAGCTGCTGGGCCAGAGTGGGCCTCCTCTAGAACTGTGTGAACCCTGGACTGGAGTGGTCACCTGTCCTTCTATCCCCAGCCAGAAGTTTCATGAGGCGAATGAGATCACAGCCACATTCTTCAAGCCAGACACTCTGCTCTTGTGTGTTTAGTTGGAGGTAATTCAAGGGTTTGGAATGTGTTTGCCCAACATAATTAGGGAACGAGATGAGGGAAATGATAAGGCAGGGGGTGTGAAGCTATGAGGTTTTAGGGACTGGAGTATGGTGTGACATGGCAGATGGTTCACCATGACAATGGATGAGAGGGGAACCATATCTAGGGCATTAACGGTCTCTGTGGGCATTTCTGGCACAGCGTTGTGGGCCCCCACTGTTGGTGAGGATACCCTCCTGGGGCAGTGCTCAGTGTCAATCCTCCCTGGAGTCCTGCAGAATCCAGTCTGTGTCCCACCTGGGCTGTTTCCAGCTGGGCAGTGGTAGGCAAGTCCATTTACCCTGCTGGAGCCCGCTCGGTATCAGGAGGTGGCAGTTAGTTAGGGCTGGCTGAATGCCAGTTTCTGTAACGTGTTATAGGCAGTCTGGAAGGAAAAGGGGACCACTGATTTTGGAACCCTTTAAGTTTGATTGGGACAAATTAAATACCACATTCTCCAGGGTTTTTTTTTTTAATTTAAGCTGGCAATTTCCACTAATACCTGGGATTATGGATCAAATTAGATGGATGATTTCAGCCAACAAACAATGATGTTCAAAGCAGCACAGGCAGAGTTCCCAAGCCAGATTGTCTCCTGCTTTGAACGTTGTGCCTTGACTGCCTTTCTCTGGCAGCTGTTGCATCTCACCAGGGTGATGACCCCAATCGAGGACATTGTGGGGAGCAGACATTGTGACCTCACCATCCCCAGCCTGCCAACAATGAGCAGAGATGATTCCCAGCATCTGTACTGGACTCTGGGAGATTCAGAGAACCCAGACTACCTCAAGCATCCTTCATCTGCAACATGAAATTTAAGGGCCACATGTGGTGGACAATCCTGGCCGGCCCCAGGGGGAGGACAGGAGTCCCCTTGAGCCAGCCATTCAGCTCACAGCAAACTCATTCACACCTCTATGGTGAATTGAGTGCCACAGAGCTGGTCAGCTGCTGGACAGAGATCGTTAAGAAGACAGGCATCCCAGAGGCCCTGGAATGTAGCGAGTACCTAGTGGCTCCCACCCTCAGAGCCAAAACAGTTAAGTGTTGTGGCACCAGGAGTGGGTAAGAGGGAGGAGGGAGAACTGTGGGAGAGCTACATCAGGCTTTCTCCCCACTCCCCCACAGAGGATTCTTACCTGAATCAGATGGGATTTTCTGTAGTATTGTCATAGACAGATGCTCATTCATTTAACCAACAAACCATTACAGTGTGCACGAGGCTCTGGGGGGTCATAGACAACGAAAAGTTCCAGGACTGGTTCCACAGCCCATGAAGAAACCTTGGATTGATCTGGATGCCAGTGCTTCAAGCCTGTCATCCTAGTTACTTAGGAGGCTGAGATCAGAGGATTGAGGCTTTTGGCCCGGGCAGGAAAGCCTGTAAGACTCTTGTCTTCAATTAACTACCAAAAATAAAACACCAGAAATGGATGTGTGGCTCAAGCCATAAACTGCTAGCCTTGAGTAAAAAGGCTTAGGGAAAGCACCTAGGCTCCGAGTACAAAGCCCAGAACTGACATAAAGAAAGTAAAGAGAGAAAGGAGGGAAGGGCAGAGGGAGAAAAAAAGGAAAGGAAGGAAGAAGGGAGAACATGCAAGCCATGGTTTGGAGTCTCTGGATCAAGGGAGCCAATTATTCACAATCTATGTGGGGACAGTTTCAGAGCCTAAAGCCAGTATGGAGGACCAAGCCACTGACCCCTCAGAAACTTCATGCCATCCAGGAGCTGTGTGGTCACTGACAATATAGGGAACCAGCCTCAGGTAGAACCTAGGGCTCAGAGTGGGTCACCAGGTTTCAATTATGCCCAGCCTCATTGAGTTTATTTTCTGGTCAGATAAAAAGAAAGTTTCAAAGGGCTAGGGAGGTATTGGAGTGAGAGAGTTTCAAGGGGGGGGGATCAAAGTATAAGTAGGAATTTGAAGAGGGAGAATGATGCTGGGTCACGTGTGTCAGGCCTTTGGAGCCATGACCTCGCCTGACAACATAGACTACCAGCCTTTGATCCAGCCACACTGCTATTAAAAGTCCTGGCACCTTGGGTTCATCATTGACAACCTGACTGCCGTTCACTGCAGGATGCCTGTGCAGTACACCCTTAGGGACTAGGACTTTCCAGGGCTCAATCTGACGATACCACTCCCGGTGTTCATTCCTTCACCAAAGACTGAGGTAAGCATGCCACTGACACAGGACAGCCTGGGAATGAGGGCAGGAAGTGTGTCCCTTGGCTGGCTCACTCTTTAGTATAGATGGCAGATCTAGGATTCAGAAAGGGCAGGCTGAAGTTGGGGCAGAGCTGGGTAGAGGCTGGTGGAAAAATCAGAGGCACTGTGGTCTGAGCAGGGTTGTTTCTTTGATAATACTCACAACATAGGAAAGTTTCTGGGATAGAGCAGCCCTTTTCACCTCCCAAAGAGGGAACTAGATCCCCCCAGTCTCCGTCCCTTGACCAGGAATCCCTTTGGTTCCCATATCATGTGGTGGATAACTAGATCTTACCTCACTGCCTAGTTTTCATGCAGGACAGCGAGAGATCCTGAGTGATAAGGTCAGGGGATCTTCAGTATGAGGTTGTACTTGAATGTCCCAACTTGGTGCATGGTCAGTCCCATCTAAGACTGCCATGGTCTAGGACATAGAATCTAGAGAATCAGAGCTGGATGGGGTCTGTTCTGCGAGTCCTGAGTATTATGTGTTAGCTTTGAGCTCCCATGTGCCCACTTGCTTCCCTTTCTTGGGTGGGTCTATGCTAGAAAAAGCTTGAAACTAGGGCATGGATCTTATCTTCTTGGCTCCAAGATAGCACTCTACCATTTGAATCACAGCTCCACTTCCAGCTTTTTGGGGTGTTTAATTGGAGATAAAGAGTTCTCACGGGCCTTGCTGCTAAATGGCATCCAACTGCAGTCCTCAGATTTCATTCTCCTGGGGGGAGAGGATGACAGGAATGGAAGTTTGTTTGGCTGGGTGCCAGTAGCTCATGGCTGTTATCCTAGGTACTCAGGAAGTGAGATCTGAGGATCACAGGTCAAAGCTAGACAGATCAGGAAAGACCCTGAGACTCTTATCTAAAAGGAATTGGCAGAAAACCAGTAGTTGTGCTGTGGCTCAAGCAATTGAGTGCTTGCCTTAAGCTGAAATGCTCAGGGACAGCACCCAGGCCCAGAGTTCAAGCCCCACAACATAAAAAAAGAAAGAAAGTAAGGCATCTTTGCCTGCAAATGATGGTGGAAGTGTGGGGGTGTGGGGAGGGTGCTGTGTTTGGGAGACCAAGTGCTGGACTCACTGTAAAGATATTTGTAAGAACTCCCCAAGTTTGCCCCAGTTTGAAGCCACAGCTTCAAGAGGACGTGTCCTGTGGCAGGCAGGGAGTGGGCGAAGGGGTGCAGATGTGATTGTTTTGTCTTTATTTTCTCCATTGAAGGATAGATTTGGATGCTGGGTATCAAAATCTGAAGTGAAGGGTTGCAAAAAGTTTGTGGACTGATGAGATGGGTTTCCTCTGTGTATATGAAGGTGGCTGAAACCAGAAGCCACCCATGGCTCACAACTCCCATCCTAGCTACTCAGAAGGCTGAGATGTGAGGACCGTGGTTACAAGTCAGCTTGGGCAGAATAGTCTGTGAGACTTGATGATAGACCACTAGAGAATAGGAAGTGTTGCTTTGGCTCAAGTGGGAGAGTGCTCACCTTCAGCTGAATTGCTGAGGGACAACACCTTGGCCCAGAGTTCAAACACCTTGACCAACAACAAAAAAGAGGTGACTAAGTTTTCCACATAGCAGTGTGCATGATAGGAAATGTCATACTGGTCTATGAGACATTCTAGATACATGTGCGGCTCAATGTTTTGTCTACAGTGGGCCTGATGTTGGTACTGCCACCTTCTAGTGGGTGGGATCTGATCCTAATTGAGGGAGTTCATGTTTCTGTTCTCAGGGACTGTAGAATCCTTGGGCTATCTTGTGTGTGTGTGTGTGTGTGTGTGTGTGTGTGTGTGTGTGTGTGTGTGTGTGTCTGTCTGTCTGTCTGTCTGACTGTCTGTGTCTGTGATTGTGTGTGTTTGGAGGTAGAACTGGGCCTTGAACTCAAGGCTTAGGTGCTGTCCCTGAGATATCTTGCTCAAAGCTAGAGCTCTGACACTTGAGCCACAGATCCACTTGTGGTTATTTGGTGGTTCAGTGTAGATAGGAGCTTCACAAACTTTCCTGAGTGGCTGGCTTTGAACAGTGGTCCTCAGAACTCAGCCTCCTGAATAACTAGGATGACAGACAGGAGCCACCCATGATGGCTCTGTGTGTGTGTATGTGTGTGTGTGTGTGTGTGTGTGTGTGTGTGTGTGTGTGTGTAGAAGTTGGTTGTTACAAGGAGTGCTGGACCCTTTGGTAACTTCTAACCGCTGTCTTTAGGGGGGTGCATGGACTTTGTGGCTGAGGTCTGGGGGCTTGGAAGGGTGAGACGTTTGAAGGGGACTCAGCACCTTTAAATTATAAAAACAAGGGATCTTTGTGATCTGGAACTGTCTACTCTCATGGGCCTGGTTGGTGGCAGAGGGAGCACGGGAGGACCTGGGGGTGGGGCCCTTAGGGGTTGGCTCCCCAGGGGGACAGAGAGTGTGGTTAGCACTTATTAAGGCTGTGAGCCCTGTTAGTATGGACCTTATTGGCATGGGTCAGACTCTGGGTCATCTCATCATGACGTCTGATGGGCAAGGCCAACCCTACTTTAAATCTTGACCTGTGATCTTCAGATCTCAGCATCCTGAGTAGGTAGCAGTATAGACATGAGCGTCTAGCACCAGGTCTCAGATTCTTTTTGGTATATTAAGGTTTGAACTCAAGAGCTTAAGCTTTCCAATCAGGTCTTGTTCCATGGGAGCCAAGCCTTTCTGTCTTGGACATTTCTGAGATAGAGACTCCATATATGTTCAGGCTTGGCTGGATCATGGTACTCCTGTGACAGGCAGGTGTCACCATGCCTGGTCCTCTGTAGTTGGGATGGTAGATATGTAGCGCCATGCTCATTCATCGGTTTAGATTACTGTCCCAAACTCTTAGTCCACAGCAGCCGATTTTTGACCACAGTTGACGCTCTGCGTTCAGCCTGGAACCATTGGTCCTCAGTCTCCTCACAGGACAGTTGTGAGGAAACAAGGGATCAATACAAGGGGAAATCTAGGGCAGGGCCAGGCATAGAGACAACGGTCATCAGATAAGTTTCTTGGCAATTCTGTGAGCATATAACAAGAAGAAACCTGGAAAGGACTCAGAAGGGGCCTGCTATTTATTAGGCTACAGGTATGGGATTATGAAACAAAACATGGCTCTCTTTCATGCTTACCCTATCCTCATGAGGAAGGGGATCCTTCACTGTTCAGCTTTGCAGCTGGGGCAAATGAGGCACGGAAAAGCTGGGTGACCTACTCATGACCCCCAGGAGACAGGAAGCTTGGCCTGACTTCTCGGCCATGCTCCCTAGGACAATGGGTGCTATTCAGTCCATTTCATGTGGTGGGAAGTCCACTTATTGTCAGTCGTGGGGCTTGAAATCTGGGCCTGGGCACTGTCCACAAGCTGCTCAGATCAAGCTTAGGGCTCTACCACTTGAGCTATAACACCACTTCTGGTTTTCTGGTGGTTCTTTGGAGATAAGCATCTTACAGACATTCCTGCCTCGGCTGGCTATGAACCATGATCCTCATATCTCAATGTGTAGTTTCCATTGTAGGCCTGTGCCACCGGCAGCCTGATTAAGTGTAATTCTCTCCCTCTCTCTCTCTCTCTCTCTCTCTCTCTCTCTCTCTCTCTCTCTCTCTCTCTCTCTCTCTCTCTCTCTTTCTCTCTGTCTCTGTCTCTCTCTCAGTAACTTGTTGAATTTGTCCTGGAGGAGTTGGCTCAGCGTTCCCATGTGGCTGGGACCCAAGGTGACCCTCTCATTCTGGAGGTAGGCTGTGTGTCAGGATCATTCCCACTTGGACTGTGGAACTAGCTCCCTTAGGTAAGCCCCTCTGTGCCCGGGGTAGACTGTGATGGTTACTCATTGTCAGTCTGTCTGGTGAGTCTTTCCCCACTACCCTCTGCTAAGACAGTTAAAGGAAAGTGGATGAGGAGGCATCGCATTGTCCAAATGCACAGCACTATCCTGAGCCTCTGATACTCACTGCCACCTATCTGGCCAGACCCTGATTATAAGAAACTGAATTCACTCTGTCTACTTCATGTTGCTGCAGTGTGTCATTTCAGGGAGTAGAGTCAGTGTGCAGAGGAAAGACCCCAGGTCTGACACCTCCTGGGGGACATTTGTTCTATGACAGCGCGAAGTCATTGCTGTGGATAAGGAGGAAGCCGGCATCAGACTGAGCCAGAACAATGCTCAAAGGTAGGTAGGCGGTTGAAGAATCAAACCCACACAGTTCTGCTTCCAACTCACAAAAAGGAGGATGCAGTGCAGGTAGCCCAGCACTGGATCTAGGGGACTATGAATGGATGGTGGCAGTCAGGTACTGTGGAGCACATTGGCAGCAAGGATGGCGCTGAGAGGCGGTTGAGTGGGCAGAGCCTAATTTACTGTAGAGCACATGGGCAGCCAAGATGGCGCTGGGAGAGAGTAGAGTGGGCAGAGCCCAATTGACCTGCCGATCAGTGCCTAACCAGCCCGTGAAGGCTCAGGTGAATGATAGGGTGTGACCTTGACAGTGATTGGTTCCTCTTCCTCCCTTACCATGCCACCAGCCCTTTTTGTCTTTAAAAGGAGCTGCTCTCTGTTAATAAACGAGTTTTTTACCTGCTGGATTTGGCTCCCCGCTGTGTCTGATTGTCTCCTGGGCTGAGGGAGGCTGGGGAACGGGTGAGTGCCGCACTTACCTTTCCTTTCCTCGGACCCCGTCCGTCCGTCTTTTGTTCGGACGAAGACCCAACAAGGTGCCAGTGTCTGTTGCCTGTCATCTGGCCTATTCGGGAGGCTGAGTTCTGATGGTCGTGACTCAGAGCCAGCCCAGGCAGGAAGGTCTGCGAGATTCTTATCTCCCATAAACGACCTCCTTCACCCCACCCTGAAAAAAGCCAGTTTTGGTGCTGTGGATCAAGTTCTAGAGCCTCAGCCTTGAGTAAAAGAAGCTCAGGGATGAAACCGAGTCCCTGAATCCAAGACCTGGGACTCACAAAAAAAAAAAATGAATAATGGACATTTGTTTTCTTACTACCAAAAAGGAAGGATACATTCTTTTCTCTGGTACTTGTAGCCAAAGGTAAGGGGCTTCCCTTGATGTTCCTCTAAATCTCTCCTTCTCTCTATTATCTCTCCTGGCTTCAGTTGCAGGATAGAATTCAGATCATCCCACTTAATGTGACCTTAAGTACCCTCCCCTACCCACCTTTCTTGGGGTGGGGATCCTGGATGTACTCACCTCTGGGTGAAAGAAGCACCAGAAAGATGGGGGTAGGTATCCCTGAAACTCATACACACACACACACACACACACACACACACACACACACACACACACACACACACACACACACACACACACACACACACACATACAAACTCACCTAGGCCAACTCTGACTAGCCTTTTCCAAAGATATTTTATCTCCTTGGGTTAACTGACCTAGGAGAGGAACATGATCCTCTATAAATGACTATTTTAACTAGGGCTTGTTAGTTGACACGAGATAAACATAAGCTCAAAGGAAAGGTTCTGGAGCCTGTCTGGCTCAGGGTCACACTTGACATCCTGGCTCCTCAGTAGGCAGAGATCTGAGAATCAAAGATCAAAGCCAGCCATAAGCTGGCAAGGTGATAAGACACTTCTATGCATGGTACCACCAAAAATCCAGACGTGGAGCTGTGGTTCAAGTGGTAGAGTAGCAGCCTTGAACATGAAAACTCAGAGAGACAGCTCCCAGATCCTCAGTTCAAACCCACACAAGACTAAGATCTGGAACCAACCCAGATGCCCCTCAGTAGATGAATGGATCAAGAAAATGTGGTATATATACACAATGGAATTCTATGCCTCCATCAGAAAGAATGACATTGCCCCATTTGTTAGGAAATGGAAAAACTTGGAAAAAATTATATTAAGTGAAGTAAGCCAGGCCCAAAGAAACATAGGTCCCATGATTTCCCTTATTTGCAATATCTAGTATATGTATGAGTCAAGCAGAAAAGGTCAGATAATGTGATGTCAGGAAAATGAACCCTTAGATATGTAATTTAATGTTTTATTTCTTTCATGCATGTGTTTCTAACGCATTTATAAGATTATCTCTTTGTTGCTTTGTATGTCCCTCCCCCACAGTATAACCCCTGCTTTCACTATATTTAATGTCAGTATAACTTGTGGAGGAGATGGGGAAAAACCAGTTGTTTAAGGATACAGGTGGACCTGTTGCAACAATGAGAAGTACAAGTTGTCATGTCCAAAACGAGCTTTACAACGTCGGTGCAGGGGGGGGAAGGGGGGCAGGAGAAGGATTGGGATTGGGGGGGAGGGGGGAGGCTGGGAAGTGATGTGAAGGGTAAACAAAGGAGGAGGCTGCAATGCTTGGTAAGAAATGTACGCATTATCCTGCCCATGCAATTGTAACCCCTCTGTACAGTATGTTCACAAATTAAATTAAATTAAATTAAAAAAAAACCCACACAAGAAATGGCCCCATTTGTTGCCCCTAGACTGCCTGGGCCTCAAGTGCTCTCTCACAGAGTGTGATTCCGCACTGGTCCCTGGGTAGTGTATCAGAGCCTTCAGAAATTGGGTGGTGAAAGCAAGGCCTTCGCCTTTGTCCGCTCTCAACCTCACCAGCTTGAGGCAGAGCATGACAAAGCCAAAAGCCTGCAGAGTGGAGAAGATCCCCCTCTGCCAAGGTGATTAGAGAGGGCTTCTTAGAGGCAGCACTTGAAAGGAGGTCTTGCTTAAGAAGGAGGATGGGACAGGAAGCACAGAGAGAAAAGATGCCATAGATAAAGGACAACATAGCAGAGCGTGTTCTTTTCCAGACAAGGCTGCTGGTTAGATACTCGGTAAAGATGTGCCAGACTGTCCCGAATCAGGCCTAAGGGGTCACAGAAGAACAGCCATCCAATATTGGGATTTTGTCTTAGCAGTAGTGGGCTCACCTAGCACACAGGAAACCCTGGGTTCGATTCCTAGGTCCCACATACACAGAAAAAGCCAGAAGTGGTACTGTGGCTGTGGTGGAAGAGTGCTCACATCAAGCAAAAGAAGCTCAGGGACAGCGCCTGGACCCTGAGTTCAAGCCCCAGATCTGTCAAGGTAAAACTTCACTCCAAGGGACCTGGGTGACAGGTGGATGGTGTGCACTGTAGTACTTAGTAGATCCATTCATGCTTTGTGTCTCCTTCTTTGACAGAGGGGATCTGGACACTCTTTCTGCCCTGGGCACCCCTGGACCCAGTTATCAGCAACCTTCCAACGTCTTCCACTGGGACATGGAGCAGCTGGCCCCAGAAATTCTCAGATACAGGTTGGGTGTGACGGGGAGGGGTGTGATACAGGGCAGGCCTAAGAAGTCCTAGTAGGTCTGATCTCGCCAGACATCCAGGCCATCCAGAGGAAGTGGATGGGAGCTTAGAAAGGGTTAGTGATGTGATGGGGCCCCTTTTATGCCCATGGTCCTTCCCAGATTCTAAGCCTCCCTTTGCTGTCCCTGAGGGAGGTAGAGGAGAGTCTAGGTGGTAGTGTCTAGAGGAAGACTAGATGGAAATTGTAAAGAATGAGACATAATAGGCCAAGCACTGATGGCTCACGCCTTTCATCCTGGCTGAGATCCAGAGGGTCTTGTTTCCCCGCACAAGGAGGAAATTCCGATGAGATTCTCATCTCCAATCTCCAACTTGAAGTGGTGCCATGACTCAAGTGGTAGAGCACTGGCTTTGAGCAAATTCATCATCTAGGACAGTACCCAAGCCCTGAGTTCAAGCCCCTTATCCAAAAAAACACGAAAGAAAGACACCCTTTGTTTGCCAGAGATGGTGAAGGAGTGGGGTTGCTGTTGTTGGGACACCAGGTTCTGGCCTCAGTGTACAGCCATTTCTAAGAACTCCCCACGTTTGCCCAAGTGTAAAGTTACAGCAGGCTGGGCGTTGTCTTACCAAGAACTCCAGAGGTTGTGGCCTATCTTAGGCAGGGAGTGGGAGAATGGGAGTAGGGTTGGAGGGCAGTGTCGATTATATTCTCTCCAACAAAAGAAGAATGGCTTTGGATACTAGTTTCAAAGTCTGAAAGTGAAGGGCTGCATGTGCTTTATGGCCTGACATTTTGGATTTCCCCTGGTTGTAAGAAGGTGGCTGAAACCGGGCACTGCCAGTGTCTCACAACTGTCATCCTATCTACTCAGGAGGCTGAGATCTGAGGATCACAGTTCAAAGCCAGCTTGGGTAGGAAAGTCTGTGAGATGTTAACTCAAGGGAAGCACCAGAAAACTGGAATTGGTGCTATGGCTATAGTGGTAGAGCGCACACCTTCAACTGAAGAGCTGAGGGATAGCACGCAGGCACGCAGTTCAAACCTCATGACTGACAACCAAAATGCTGTGGCTGAGTTTTCTTCATAGTGGGGTGTACAGTAGAAAATGCCATGCTGTTTTATGAGCCATTCCAGATGTGTGAGAGGCTCTGAATTTTGTCAACATTTGGCCTGATGATGGTAGTGCCATCTTCTTGGAGTTTGGGATGTTCAGTTTCTCAGGGACTGCTGAGTTCTGGGGCTACCCGTGTGTGTGTGTGTGTGTGTGTGTGTGTGTGTGTGTGTGTGTGTGTGTGTTTCTATGTGTGTGTATTTTTCCCTGATCATTATCTACCCACTTCCTGGGTGCTTGTCTGCCTCTTCCTAACCTTGGATGGAGCCCTTCCTCAATAGCAACCTTGTGTTTAGTCCCTTATCATGGTCTACAATGAGTCCCAAATTGCCAGAGACCTGCATATTCCATCTTTTCCTTGGGACACAAGTCTGGCTGTCCATATCTTTGTCCTCATCCAGGGGATTCTGGGTCTTCACGGCCGGCTGGCATATGTTCTCTCCTGCCTCTGGGGGCCAGGGTGACTCATGCTGTGTCCTGTCTTTTTCTCAGCTGGGACCCTGGCTGCATTTCCCACTCCCAGCAGGCTGGCAGTAGTGTGGGGGAAGGGTGGTTGCCAGTGGCTCTGGCCAACTCGACCTTGATAGCTGACTGAAGGCTCCCCAAACAAGGATAATATGGGGCTACATGAGAGGTGAGGCCAAGGTGGCTTGGATGTATTGTTCGATGTCTAGGAAATGTCAACATACCTTATTGTAGGCAAATCTATCTTCTGGCAACAGCTGGGCCTCGCAGGTACTTCTAGACAATTCAGGATTCCCAGAATACAGAGGCATATACTTTAGATTCCAGGACCAGGGAATTGGGGGATGAGAGACTGGTATAGCCAGTACCTCAATGTTCTGGGGCATTAGTTTTGCACTGGATGAGCTGAGCTACAATTGGAGGGCAGTCCTGAGTCATAGTCACAGTAAACTCTCAAGCCAGATCAAGTGGTTTCTCCCTAAGTCCTTCTTGGGCTGAGGGGTTTGGGCCATGGCAGTAAGTTCTATGGAACCTGCCCCTCGATCTCAACATGGGGCTACAGGATCAAGTGAAGGACACTAGGGTTGCTCTTTGGTAGTCAGCCCATGATTCCAGACCTTCATCTGCCCCTCTTCCCCAAGCACTGATAAGGAAAGCAGGGCAATGAGCCCTCGGACTCCTAGGATAGTGACTGCTACAAGCAGCAGCAAGTTGGCTGTGGATTCCTGAGCCTACAAAACTTTCATGAGCACATCTCAACACCTGCCCAAGGTCTGACTGACAAATTAGCACTCTTGTGATACTCATGTGATTGGCATTATCTGGTGTGACATCTTACAGCTCCTGCCCCTCCTGGCCCAGAACTGTGGTCTGAGATAGTGATTTACTGCTCTCATCCACATTGCACCCATGACAGATGCCATTCTGATGATCTTCATGCCCCACGGCTGGATACTTCTCTGCTACTGTGTCATGCTCTGTAGGCAATGTCCTCCAAACAGGCTGCTATCAAGACTTGTAGGACATTTAGACATTAGGAGACCCTCAGGAACCCACTGGAAAGAACTCTGCCTAGAGCTACAGAGTAAGGTCTAAGCAAGCCAGGTGTTGTTCATGGGGCTTGAACTTTGGGCCTGGGTGCTGTCCCCCAGCTCTTCACCTTACCACTTGAGCCACAGAGCAACTTCCAGTTTTCTGTAGGTTCCTTGGAGATCTGAGTCTCCCAGACTTTCCTGCCTGGGCTGGCTTTGAAACGTGATCCTCACATCTCAGCCTCCTGAGGAGCTAGGAGGACAGGCTGAGCCACCTGTGCCTGGTGATCTGGCCTTACACCACAGTGGACTAGGAGCTCCTGAAAGCTTTTCTTTAATTTTCCTGTGCTAGTATTGGGGTTTGAACTCAGGGTCTTGGCTCTGGTCTCTTTTTTCCTTCAAGGTAACCACTTTACCATTTGTGCCACATCTCTATTTCTGGATTTTGGTAGTTAATCGGCAAGAAGAGTCTCATTAACTTTCCTCTCCAGAGCTGGCATGACCCTCGATCTCTATCTCAGTCTCCTGAGTAGTTAGGATTTACAGGGGTTGAGCCACTGGTGGCATTGGGCTAGAAGCTTTTCTAAAGCAAGAGTTCTTCCCTGCATTTGCCCTGACTCCTCCATGCAAAGGAGGCCTGAGGGTCAGGAGCTGGGAAAACAGGTTTCCAACCACAGGAAATGGCTTTGGGTCCCTGGCGAAAAGCCAAGCTAAGCTTCCCCCTGGGCACCATTCTAGGACCCCATCTTCTGCCCTATGACTCAAGTCAACGTTGACCCAGCCTTGAATTTCCTGCCAGACTTTTCTGAAGCCATAAAAACTTCATACCACTCACACCACCTGATCTACAGCACATCTCAGGACCTTTGCCCATGCTATACCTTCTGCCTGAGGCTCTCTGTCTTGTACCCACATATTAGAACTACTGTGGAATTTTGGCACTAGCTATATCACTTCCTGGAGCAAATCTTTCCTTCCCTTCTCCATCGTTTTTTTTTTTAATATTGAGTTGCTAGAGATGGAACTTGTGCAGGCTGACTGGCAAATGCTTTATATTGGTGTGTGTGTGTTTGTGTTTGTGTGTGTGTGTGTTTGTGTTTGCGCGCGCGCGTGTGTGTGTGTGTGTGGTGTGTGTGTGTGTGTGTGTGTGTGTGTGTGTGTGTGTGTGTGTGTGTGTCTGTGTGCCAGTCCTGGGGTTTGAATTCAGGGCCTGGATGCTATCCTATCCTTGAGGTTTTGTGCTCCATGCTAGCACTCTTCTACTTGAACCACAGCTCTACTTCTGGCTTTTGGGGAGTTTAATTGGAGAAAAGTGTCTCATATTGACTTTCCTGCTTGCAGTTGGAATCTTCAGATCTCATCCTCCTGAGTAGATTACAGGGGTGAGCCTCCAGAACCTGCTCTCTATCCTACCTCTTACTATAACCTCGTCCCTCCTCTGAGTTCCAGAATAATATATCTCACCAGGCTCAATTTTTTTTTGCCAGACTTGGGCTTGAACTCAAAGCTCATACTTGGGAGGGACATTAAATATGTGAAGACTGGGACAAATGCTTCCATTCAATTATGTATCATGTTTCAACACTTAATAAAATGTTAATTAAAATGGGTCAATGTCCTAAATTATTATGTATAATTTCATAATAGATGTGCAAAATATAATATTTTGTGTATAATAATACTAAATACAATAATGAATAAATGAATCAAAGAAAATACAATATAAAATCAATAATAAAATTCATAATATGAAATTAACATGCATATATATATATACATATATCATGTATTACACATGTATAGAAATATTTCTTCCATTGCAGGGCCTTCCTTCAGGCCCTGGGAACACTATCCTGAATTTCTTTTCCTCAAGGACAATGAGCTTCGCATTCACCCATGTTGCAAAAGAGTTACCTGGATGGTGAGCTCAAAAACTAGCAAAGGCAGAAATACTGACCCCAGTTCCAAGAGAGTAACTTATTTTTTTTGATGGAAGCAGTTATGTTTATTCAATTCCATACTGGACATTAAAAAAAGCATTGTAGAGTTTTGTACAGCTATTCAAACGTCCTTCCCTTACCTCCAAAGTGCTTCTCTGAGAACCACATTGTTTCTCTTTTTTGTGTATATTTTTTATTGTAAAAATGTTCTACAGAGGGGTTACAGTTCCAGGAGCAAGGTAATGAGTACATTTCTTATTGAGCATTGTTTATTCCTACTGTGTTTTTCCCCTACCATCCCTTCCCTCCCATCTCCACAATTACCTCCCCCTACCGAGGTTAGTGACTTAGTTTTTCATTTTTGGTTGGCACGGGGTTTGAACTCAAGTAATGGCAACTCTTCGCTCACATTGCTACAGATTTACCAAGACCCTGAGTTCAAATCGCAGGCTAGAAAAGAAAACTGGCAGAAATTCCAAACCAGAGAGCTTTATTTTTTTAATTTAGTGAAATAATTAATTTATATATAAATTGGTTTTTTTTGACCAAGCATGGGGTTTGAACACAGGTAGTGGAAATTCTACTTCAGGTTGGATCTCCCTTTGCTGGTGTGCAGTCTCTGTTTCCATAGCCCATCTTGGGATCCTGGGCCCAGAGGGCTTTCAGGAAGAAAAAATCATTGGAAAGCACAAAAATTGGTGACCTGCAGAGAGCTGGGGTTTTACGATTTTTGTCTTTGGACAGTGACCATCCTGTGTCTGAATGACAAAGCTGCAATATGGACTTGAGCTGCCATTGCTTGTGGCTGGTGGGCTATCAGTGAAGCCATAGTCTAATTTTTCAACATAGGCCCTGGGTTCAAATCGCATTCCTGACATCAATCACAGGAGAATACAAGGGACTCATTCCTATTCCTATTCATAGGAATACTGATTGAAAGAGTATTTTATACATCGATCTACGCTAAAATTGGATGCAATAATCCTAGAATGCTGATTGAACATAATAATAGTTTATTAAGCATGAAAAGAATAATATTTCTTCAATTGGGGTATAATAAATACCTAAGAGTTGGTAGGAACATAGTAGGTGTTATTCTATCATAGACGACTATGGAACTCTTTACATATATATATATATATATATATATATATATATATATATATATATATATATATATATATGTATGTATATTTGTATACCTCTGTATACCTCTGTCTGCCTATCCATGTATCACTGTTTTGGCCAAACCTGGGGGTCGATCTCAGTGTCTGGGGATCACCTGACATCTTCATTGGCTAGAGTCTGCCATGCTCAAACTCACCCAATCATGGATTGGGCCTGCTAGGCACTAAGTTCAGATCCTGGCACTGCCAGGCATGATGGAGAACACATCTTACATCAGGATGTTATGTGACAGGATGTAAACAATGTAATAAATGGTATAGGTGTCATCAGAGTCAATAAAATAAATTCTAAATAAATGAATGAAACAAGAAATAAAATAAATAACCACACCAAACACAATATAGACTGAACATCTGTATGGAAGTATAAATCCTATCTTTAAAATATATATAAAGAGGGCTCGGATGGTGGCTGAATGGTAAGGCGCTTGCCTTGCATGGATGAGGCCCTGGGCTCGATTCTTCAGCACCACATAAGCAGAAAAAAAAAGCCAGCAGTGGTGCCGTGGCTCAAGTGATACAGCGCTAGCCTTGAGGTGTAGAGCTGAAGGTCAGTGCCCAGGCCGAGAGTTCAGGCCCATGAGTGGACTAAAATATGTATATATATACATAAGGAGTATCTTTTCCAGGCCTGAGGCTTGAATTCAGCCCCTGTATGCAGAAGAAATGGCAGCAGATCCTGAGATACTCATTTCTGGACCTGGGATGAGTCATGGAATGTGATTGATCTCATCCTTGAATAAGTAGTTTGTGCATGATGCAAGTAGGAAATGATAGGCACCACTCATGGGGTATCGATTATTTGTAAAGAACAGTTGATGAAGCATGATAATAATCATCACAGTATGAAATGGAGGCATCAGGAAATATCCAAGAATCGGGAGTCACGCAGATTGGATTCCAACACAGGTTACCATCTCTCCTACTCTATTTTAATGTGTACTTATTTCCATATTACCTTCACCTTATGAATGGATGACTGTTGTGTTCCCCGCTGTCCCCTCGGGGGCGGAGGCTCAATCGCAGGTCCTTGGAACGGCCTAGCTCCTTCGTGGCTCAAAGGCTAGTGTGCTCATATGACTCCATTCACCGCTTGGTCCTGCTAGGTCCAGAATTCATATTCCCCACCCTGCCAAAAAATTCATCTTGATGTCAGAAGTCAATCGTTGCACCTGTTTTCTGTCCTGTGCAAGTCCTGGATCTCAGCTAGGTCGGAGAATGCATGGGCCACCCTGTGGCCATGGGAATAAGTTGTTATCCATGTCAGCCCAGTTATTCCTGTCATCATATACTCAGGAAAATACACAATACACCCATGAATAACATACAAAATAAAGAGAATGACTACACTCAATGCATGATGCAGTCCACACACGGATGTGAATATACATCCCATATTTCAATGATCATTGAGGACTATTTTGGCCTCCATGGGGCTCGATCTCAGTTCCTGGGAACGGCCCAGCTCCTTAGTGGCTCACAGTCTGGTGTGATCACATGGACCCATTGGGCAGTTGGGCCTCCTAGGCCCAAAGTTCGAATCCCAGCACTGCCAAAAATTCACCTGATGTGAGAAGCCAGTCGTTGCACCTGTTTTCCTGTACTGTGCAAGTTCTGGGGCTCAGCCAGGAAGGAGAATGTATATGCAACTCTATACTCATGGGAATAGGTTGTCATCCAGTTCACCGCAGTTATATTTGTCATCCTATACTCAAGGAAATACACAATACATCAATGAATAAGACACAAAACAAAGAGAATGACTACACCAAACGCAAGATGCCACCCATCCATGTTTGGAAATATAGATCCTCTATTTAATTATGAATTTATGACTATATTGGCCCCCACCAGGGCTCCATCTCAGGTCCCAGGAATGGCTTAGTTCCTTAGTGGCTCAAAGCCTGGTGAGCTCACCATGACACATTCACCAATTGGGCCTGCTAGGCTTTGAGTTCAAATTCCTGCACTACCAAAAGATTCATTCTGATGTGAGAAGCCTAAGGTGGCACAGTTTTTCCTGTCCTGTGAATGTCCTGGGTCTCATTGAGGATGGAGAATGCTATAGAGGCAACTCTTAGCCATGGGAATAGGTTGTCATCCATGTCAGCACAGTTATATCTGTCACCCCATATGCAATAAAATACAAAATACATCCTTGAAAAAGACACAAAATAAAAAGAATAACTACACTGAATGCAAGATGCATACCACACCTTCAGTTAAAGAGAAATCCTATGTTTTAAAAAGGTGGGCTTGTTATTTTGTCCAGTGCTGGGGCTTCAAATCAGGCCCTGCACCAGACCTGACATTCTACTCTTCAAAGATGGTGAGCTTCCCCTTCTCCCACAGTGCAACAGAGTTACCCAGACCTGAGCTAAAATCCCAGCCGTGACAAAAGATTCATCCTGATGTCAGAAGCCAGTCATGATGCCTTTTATCCTCTCCTTTGAAAGTCCTGCGTCTCAAATATGATGGAGAATATGATAGACAACCCTGTAACTATCAGAACAGGTTGTCATCTATGTCAGCACAGTTATACTTGTCACCATATTTATTAAAATACACAATACCTCCATGAATTAGAGACAAAAAAAGGAGAATAATTGCACTGAACACAAGATGCTGTCCAAACATGTATGTCAACATAGATCCTATGTTTAAATTATGAATTTATGACTATAGTGGACCACCCTGGGGATCAATGTCAGATTCTGGGAATGGCCATACTCCTTAGTTGCTCACAGGTTCAGATGATCACCTTGACTGATTGGCCAATTTGTTTTGCTCTGCCCTGAATTCAGATCCCAGCACTACCAAGAAGTGGATTGTGGAGTAAGAAGGAGAATGTGAAACTTGTTTTTCTTTTCTCTGAGAATTCTGGGGGTCAGGCGTAATGGAGAACATTTCTCCAAATATGGATGTTCTGTGATAGTTTTTCATCAATGTATTAAACAGAATGTGTTTCATCATAGTAAAATCAATGGTAAATAAATGAATAAAACAAAAGATACAAGGAACAACTACAGCAAACATGTATGGACTGAACATCTATAGGTAAGTATAAATCCTATCTTTACAATACATATAAATAGTATGTTTTCCAGGGCTGTGTCTTGAATTCAGGACTAGTGAACATGCCTGACTTTTTAATCTTCATGTAAGGTGATCTTCCCCTTTATCCACATTGCTGCAGATTTAACCAGATCCTGAGTTCAAATCCAAAGCCTGTAAGTATAAACTGTGTGAATTGCAAGCCAGGGAGCTAATTTTTTTCTCAGCATGGGGCCTGAACTCAGGTCGTAGCAAGTCCGCCTTAGCTTCGATAACCCTAGGATGGGGTGCAGCCACTGGACACCCAGGTGCTGCTGGGGTCCTACACCCCCAGGTGTTGTAGGGAAAACAATGCACAGAAAAATGTGGCCTTATATGTTTTCTTGTTTTGCACAGTGACCCTTATGGGTCTGAATGACACTGTTGCAATGGTTACTTCATGTTGCATTTCTGAAGGCTGGCAGACTATCAGGGAAGCCATAAGCCCACGTGGCAACATAGGCCCTCATTGCGAATCCCCGTCCTGACAACAACCAATGACAGGAGGTACTAAGAAACTGGTTCCCATCCAAAGGAATAACACTAGAATTTTGTCAATGTCACTGTTGAATGAGTTGATCGTGAATCATGATCCTATAAAATTAAACAGCATCATTTCAGAAGGCTGGTTGATTTTATTTAATATTTATGAAGCATTAAAAGAATATTATTATTTACAGGAACACAATAATTTCAGGACACTGAGTGCTTTCATTAATATTTTAAGAATGAAAACAATAACATTAATAACATGGACACATAATAAATACCCAGGAATTGGTAGGAATATAGTCTATGTAACCGAATAATGTATAGACATCTCTGGCACTCTATAAATATATATATTTCTTAGCATACTGCCATTTGCATGTCAATCTGTTCTTATTGAGTTAACCCCTGGGGCCCATTCTCAGGTCCTGGGAACAACCTGTCAGCTCAATTTGCCCCAGGATGGTGTGTTTACACTCACCCATTCATGAATTTGGCCTTGTAGGCCATGAGTTCAGATGCCAGCACTTCCAAACAATGAATCATGGATTAAGAAGCTGATGGTGACACATGTTTTCCTTTACTGTGAATCTTCTGCGTGTCAGGTATGAGGTGGAATACATATGTAGACCGATATCCTATGTAGTCAATGTTCTATTTGCTATAATAGTCATTATAATAAATGGTCAATACATGAATAAAACAAAAAATAAAATAACTACACTGAACACAATATGGAGTCAACATATGTGTATAACTATAAAACATGGATGTAAATTGTACATGAATAGGGTTTTTTCTATTGCTGGGGATCGATTTCAGGCCTAAGGAACAGACTTGAATTTCTTGACTTCAAGGAAGCAAGTTTCCTCTTCCCACACAGTGCAACAGAGTTACCCAGACTATGAGTTCCAATCCCAGTCCTGGTAGAAAAAATGTCACCTTTATAGTATGTGAGGCCCCATTCTTAGGTATGTCGTTATGCCTCCACTTAATGAATGTGATTATTTAAATACTTAATAAAATATTAACTAAAATCAATCAGAGTCGTGTAATATAATTGTGTATAATTTTATCCTAGAATTATTCAAGAATTGTTCAATCATGACTTATATCACATTCCATTGGTAATCGCATGGATAGGAACAAGTTTCTTAGGATCTCCTACCATTTAGAGGTGGCAGGACCAGGACTCGAATAGTGGGCTCCAGCTCCCACCACTTCAACCTGAGGATAGGGAACTCACCAGTCTGTCCAAGAACATAAACAAGACCAGTGATTAGGCAGGCACCAGTGGCTCTCAGCAGACCTCCTTGATACTTACAAGGCTGTGATAGTAGGATCATGGTCAAAGTCACCCTAAGCAGGAAAATTCTTGAGACCCCTGTCCAACTTCAGTGCCAACAAAGCCAGAAGCTTTGTGGCTCTAATGTAGAGGACTAGCCTTGAGGAAAAGCAGCTCATGGACTGTGCCCAGACCCTGAATTCAAGGTCTGGGACTAGCAACAAACAGAAATACACAACAATCTGTGTAGCCATCCAGTTAAAGCAGGTCACCCTCTTCTCTCCAACTGAATTGGACAGAATTTCCTGGGAAAAGAGCTTGGGAGAACCGCTCTGTTCTTGACTCCACCCATGCTGCATGCTTCACAGGATTCTGGCCACACCACCATTCTTTTATGCTTCTTTCTGACCAATGGAATACAAGAATGGTGGCCACGCAACATTCCATGTTGCCAGGTAGCACTGGGATTCCCTCTGTTAGTTTACACCATTACCAGCAGTTGAGGAAAGTAGCGGTGGCTGAGTGGAGAGGAAGAGACTTGAGGTGACTTTGGAGTATAGTAGAAAATTGATGCTCCCACCCCCACCTGGCCCTTTCACTCCCTTCACATGGTGCCAGGTTTCAAACCTCAGGAAAGGCCGTGCTGCCAGCAGGCATAAATCCCTGACCTGGTCCCTGCCCCTAGTCTTCTGCTCTGGGCCCATGTGTCCGCGATGCTGCCACCATCGCTGCTGCCCCAATTGGAGCAGCTGCCAACAGCTTCTCCCAGAGCACAGGTGAGTGGCTGCCCCAACACCAACCTACCTTGGGTCAAACACCCCTCTGGAGGCACCATGTCCCCTTTGGGTGTTTCCTCTCCCTGGCTCTGATGAGCCACCTTTCTGTCTTGAGCATTTCTGAGATAGAAACTAAATATGATCAGGCTGGGCTTGATCACGGTCCTCCTGTGAAAGATATGCTCCACCAGGCCTGGTCCTCTGTAATTGGGATGATAGACATGTGGTGTCATGCTCAGTCATAGGTGTAGATGGATTATCCCAAACTCAGTCCACAGCAACAGATTCTTGACCACACGTGAAGCTCTTTGTAGGGCCTCAATCATTGGACCTGTCTCCTCACAGGACAGTTGTGAGGAAACAAGGGATTTATACAGAGAGATCTCTGTGGAATGGCTAGGCAGAGAGGGAGCGACCTTTAGATAAGGTTTTGGCAATTCTGTGAGCATATGACAGGAAGATACCAGAAAGGGCTCAGGTGGGGCCTGTTATTAATAGTGCAACAGGTGTGGGATTATGAACCGAAACATGGCTCTTTCATTATTACCCTATCCCAATGAGGAAGGGGATCTTTCACTTTGTTCAATTTTGCAGCTGGGGAAACCGAGGCACAGAGAAGCCAGGTGACCTACTTATAACCTCAAATTCACAGGAAGCTCGGCCTGACTTCTCTACCATGCTCCCTAGGACAATGGGTGCTATTCAGTCCACTTCTTGTGGTGAGAAGTCCACTTCTTTTCAGTCGTTTGACATCTAGGTTTGGGCATTGTTCCCGAGCTCCTCAGCTCAACGCTAGCGCTCTATCACTTGAGATCACAGTGCCACTTCCAGTTTTCTGGTGGTTCTTTGGAGATAAGATTCTCACAGACGTTCCTGTCTGGGCTGTCTATGAACCATGATCCTCATATCTCAGCCTCCTGTGTAGTTAGGATTAGAGTTTTATGCCACTGGCACCCAATTTAAGTGTAATTCTGATTTCTCTCTCTCTCTTTCTCTCAGGAACTGGTTGAATGGGTGCTGTAGGAGGTGGCACAACGTCCCCAGGTGGCTGGAACCCAAGATGGCCCACTCATTCTGGAGGTAGGCTGTGGGTCAGGAGCTGTCTCATTCAGCGTGTTGATCTCCATGAGGTAAACCCTCTGTGCCATTGAGAGACTGTGAGGGTTATTCATTGTCCATCTTGCCTTACTGGATTTATTTTATTGTATTCTTTTCTACATTATTTTCTATCACCTGGACAATACTATGGTACATAGTTACTGAATGAAAATGTAATGTCAACTTAAGAAAGTCATTCAGGGCTCTGGGAATGTGGCTTCATGATACGGTGATTGCCTAGCATGCATGAAACCATGAGTTCAATTCCTCAGTACCACATAAACAGAAAAACATTGGAAGTGGTGCTGTGCCTCAAGTGGTACAGTGATAGCCTTGAGCAAAAAAAACAAAAAAATCCCAAAGCAAAACCAAACCAAAAAACATTTAATTAGTAAATGCAAAATAAAGAACCCATACTTGGAATATATTATTGCTCATGCCTACTGACACCTGACAATAGTCCCTAATTCATGAACTTTAGTTATATTAGGATATTGTGTTGAAAAAAAAGTTTTGTTCATTAGGTCACAGCAATTAATGTCTTGGATGTACTTAGATGTCAGGTGAAGATTAATTCTGGAAATTCAAAGATTCCAGGTTTTTGAATTGTCACTGCTAATCACAATGAGAAGTGTAATCTAAGTGAGATTTGGAAATATTTTTGGTCATTTATTTCACCAAAACAGCAGAGGCAAATTATCAGTTGTGAAAGAAGAGAAGGAATAATTCCAGAGTTAAGTAATAAGTGGTAATAAGTAAGGTATACCAGAAACTGTTTTAGAGAACCATTTTTGGATATTGAACAAATAGTTATCAACTAGCCTTATTCCTCATTACCTTTAACATTCTAAATCTCTTACGCTACCTCTTAATAAATGTATCTCCTTCTGTGCTATTTTTTCTTACTTTATCTTCTTCGCTTTCTAAAAATCTTAGTCTTTCTATGTTTCTCTATGAACATTTCCTGATACTAAATACCTACACAGACGGAAGAGAATGATCATTTAAGGGTCCCATAACTGATGAGTTATTAATGAAACCACATGGACAAGGAGGACATATTTATTGTTACCTCAAATTTTCTGAAAAGCTGCAATGCCATCATTTGATTCAAATTTCCATTATTTGTTTACATAGTGTCGTTCAGCACACATAAACGCAAATATGAGCTGGTCGTTGGTGGTTCATGCCTGTAATCCTAGCTATTCAGGAAACCGGAGGATTGCAGTTCAAAGATAGCCTGGTCAAGAATGTCCATGAGACACTTATCTTCAATTAACCACCAGAAACCCAGAAGTGGTGCTGTAGCTTAAGCGGTAGAGTGCTCAACTTGAGCTGAAGAGGTGAGGGAGTGCACCCAGGATCAGAGTTCAAGCCCCACAACCAACAAAAAGTGCAAATATTACCTTAAGTTTCCCCAAAAGGAAGAACAAGATCAATAATTTTCTCAAGCAGAAAAAGGTAATTTCAAAATGATTCAGTGCACCTACTTTTGCTGAATTATTTACGTTATGGCTTCTTTGCTAGACATATTCTCTTCCTTTAAAATTGTCAAATATTAGCTTTACAATAAACTTCATCTAATAGTTCTTGTTTCAAAAGAGAAGTCTATACAGTTGATGTCACTTAGCTTTCTTACTATCTTAATTCAAAGCCAAACCAGGCAGAAGAGTCTGTCAAACTCTTATCGCAAATTGAACACCAAAAAACCAGAAGTGGGGTTTTGGCTCAAGCAGTAGTGTACTAGCTTTGGGGGCAGGTGGGCAGGAAAGACAACTGTTCACGGGCAAGATCCAGCCTCTGGATTCAAGACCCAGAACCAGCACAAACTAACAAACAAGCAAACAAAAATCCCAGATATTTCTTTGGGACCCTCCTTAAAGGAGTACTGGTCAGAGAAGATGCTCCTTTTGCTGATCAAACTCACTGGATCCTGCTTTTTTGGAATCCTTATTGCTCTGGAGAACTCAGGACTAGACCAAAGGAACTGATAACTGACTCCTGCATCAAGAGAATCATCTCAGGATTGAAATATCCATCCATAAGGCACTTTAAAACCTCCATGTCTTTGTTCCTTTGCTGGAGAACACTTTTAAAACAATGTTTTTTTCTTTTGTTCTATGCTGGCCTTCAAATGGTACATTATTTCTTTTTGTAACACATGAACTAGAAGTTTACAGAAAAATTTTATATGAGTAAAGAACACACTCGAAAAAGCCAGGGGCAGAGTTTCCTTCAAGCCTTGGGATACTTTTCTTGTACAGTAAAAAGGAAAGCACAAGGTAACTTGAACTTTGTTATTCCTCTATGTTCCATTCCTCTCCTGGGGTCAGTTTCCAAATCCAGTAACAGTTACTTCCAGTAACAATCGATGGTGCTGCTTGAGGTATAATGAATGTTTTCTGGCTTCACTGAAATAACACTAGAACACCTATGGACCTGAAAGGTAACACGTGTTTCAGAGACAACTTAGTAAAAGGAAAATATAAAATTTATATTGCTTATACATACATTATACATGAGTACATTGAGTTCAAATTTTGTAAGTTCTCTGTAAATAAAGGTGAATTTTAAATGGGAAGGTTTTCAGAACATTCTTTTTGTGAGTGTATGTGCTGTTCATTGTTTCCCAAGTGTACATGAGCTAACAGTAAGGAAACAATAGCAATAATAGGAGAAAGAGAAGTTCTGTGTTTAAGTATAAGGGTTCAATACAATATAGAAAACTACAAATAAGGCAACATTGAAACAAAAAAGCCAAGTCCAGTATGTAGATTTATCGGAGTGATATACAGAAAGCAAGACTCCTACGTGGAACATGAAGTATGAGGCCAATACCATTGTAAATCATGTTTGGTAATCATGCAACTTTGTAGAAAGTAGAATGGAAGAATGATTATGTTTTCAATGCAAGTCAAATATAACAACATGGAATTAACTGGAAAAAATGTCCATCTTGTGAGAGCAGGGATTATGCTAGCAATGAACTGGTGGCTAAGATCACATTTCTTTTTTTCTTTACACACATGAACACACACATATATTTGTTGGCGGTGGTCTTGGCACTTGAACTGTGGGTCTGCGAGCTGTCTCTCTTCTATTCAGTTCAAGGCTAATGCTCTACAACTTGATCCACAGTGCCATTTCCAGTTTTCTTTCAGTTAATTTGAGAAAAGAGTCTCTGGGACTTTCCTACCTGGGCTGGCTTTGAACCTCAATCCTCATATCTCAACATGACCCACCTTACGATCACATTCCTAACAGTGTACACTCAGGGTATGTAATGTGTGGGTTCAACTATCTTTATAAGAATTCTTGAGTTAGGGGCTGGGAAGGTGTCTCAGTGGTAGAGCTCTTGCCTTGCCTGCATGAGGCCCTGGGTTCAATTCCTCAGCACCACTTAAGCAAAAACGAAAAATGCTGAAATTGGCAATGTGACTCAAGTGGTAGAGGGCTAGCCGTGATCTGAAGAGCTGAGGAACAGAGCCCAGGCCCAGAGTTCAGGCCCCATGACTGGACCAACCACCAAAACAAACAAAAAATAATTCTTGAGTTAAAAATCTGGGATACAGCTTAGACATTACCCTCAAAAAATGTTTGTAGTTTAAAATTTGATAGCCCTTGAGAAATAAAACCTAAGAATGTAAAGGAGTCTTGGAAGTTCAGTTTGCATCCAGCCAGGGCAGAACACTCTTTGCAACTGTATATAAAATTAAGCAGTCAAAAGCTGGATTGGAAGAATGGCTCAGGTGATGGAATACCAGTCATGAGCTGAATAAGAGCTTGAGGCTTTTGCATGCATACA
This sequence comes from Dipodomys merriami, assembly GCF_024711535.1. Classification (NCBI taxonomy): domain Eukaryota; kingdom Metazoa; phylum Chordata; class Mammalia; order Rodentia; family Heteromyidae; genus Dipodomys; species Dipodomys merriami. The sequence goes on from NW_027202390.1 coordinate 62,730, forward strand.
TGCAAGCATACACATAGACAAAGAAGCACTTATATATGCACAAACAAATACACAAATGAAACAACTCTCAGAATGTGTAGAAAAGTTAGAAAACAATAAATGTATGTCCTGAACAAGACTAGAATCAAGTGATAATTTTTAATATTAGAAGTCCTCAAATGAACTTCCTTCAAATAAGTTTGAGAATATTTCATTGGTAGGGATCAGAGATAGTAAGAGAGTCAATAATCATTATTAAAGGGATCAGATCCATGGCGGAATGAATCAGAGATCCCACAGGTGCATCTGAAAATATTCATATCCTGTGTCAAATATTAGAACATCCTTGAAAATAGAAAACAGTCTAAGCAGTCACTCTGGTGTATAATATCACTGGAGAAGTTCAGAATTGGTAGTCTGTATCTAGATTAAATAAACCAAGAAACTATGGCAGGGCAATGTGATACAAGCTTAGAATTCTAGCACTGAGATTAAGACAGGAGATTAGATAATGGAATTACATAGTGATATGTTCCCTGGACCAGGTAATTTTGTCTTAATAAAACAAAACAAACAAGAAAGGAATACATAGTTGGACGTTTGGGCTAATTTTGTCATTATGTTTTGAGAAGTCAAATTTCCTGTTGAAATGCAACTCATACTTAATCCTCACTTGTGTTTTAAATTCTCTCTTCATTACAGAACATTCCTAGATGTTAAATGACTTATGATTCCCATCCAAAATTTGAAAAATAAGTTATCATCATTCTGTTGTATCCCAAAGAAATGATGCAGGATTACAAAGATTAAGCCTGGAAAAACAGCAAAGTTCGTCTAATATAGGATTTTGAAGATCTGGCTAAATTAGAATTTAGATTTAAAATAATTTGTTTTTGTTTGAAATTTTATATTCTATAGGATTCTACGAAATTCTTTTTAAGTAGAGAGTTAATGACAAATTCACAAATGATTTTGCATTCTATTTCCCTAGAATATTCTTTCAAGAGAGTTATAATTAGAACTTAATGTGAATGTTGTAGACAGAGTTGGCAAAAAATTGATGATATTAATTTATAAATTTAGAATAAGAGCCATTTTTGGAATCTTTGGTATAACATGGTATGAAGAGAATAATCGTGTGACATCTTGTTTCTTCTACCTGTATGTAACACAGGAAGCAATTTCCTTAATTATTTGCTACTGTATACACTGAGAAAAATGTTAGGTTTGGATTTGTTTTTGTTTTATTGGTTTGTCCTAGGGCTTGAACTCTGGGCCTGGACACTGTCTCTGAGCTTGTTTATGCTCAAGACTCGTGCCCTACCACTTCAACCTCAGTGCCACTTGCATCTGGCTTTTGCTGAAATGTTTATTAGAGATAAGAATCTAGGGAATCTTTCTGCCTGGGTTGGCTTTCAACTGTAATCTTCCAATCTTAGCATCCAGAATTTAAAAGATAGTTTAAAAAGTATAAATATAAATAATATTTACAAGTGTTCCGATCTCAAGAATACCAGTGGCGGGGGGTGGGGGGTGGGATGATGCAACCCAGTTTATTATGGTATTCTTTCCAGAACATGTATGTCATCACATTAGTAGAGTTCTATTTTTTCACAATAGAGATAAGCTATTCATGATGTGAATGAAGGGAAGTTTGAGGTGCACCCTAAAAGTTGGAAACTGTTGGGCTAGGATGACTCTTTATCATAAATATTGGGATTGATGGTCATAAAAAAACTAGCTTACTGAGATAAACAATTGCTTACTCTTGAAGAATTAATTATTACCAATGCTACATAGTTTTATCCTCTACCAGAATGTGTTTTTTTTCTGTTGAACCTCAATCTGTAACATCCCTTTGGAAAATGCATCTATTGCAGAATTACATAACATGCAAGCCGGTACTTTTTTGAATCTCTCAGGTATGGAATCTTCTGAATTTAAAAATGAGTAGTTACTAGTCATTGGAATGTTGAAGAACACATACATTCTGTCTTCTTAACAACTTATTTACTTTAAAAAGTTATAAATTTCCATAGAATTAAACTGTTTTCCCTTTTAGTATGAGAATGGACTATATTTATTCTTTTTTCAAAATATTGGTAAGTATATTGTGAAAATATTGTCTAGTCGGATAGCATTCAAGTTGATGGTCCTCCGATTAAAAAGGGATAGTTAATTCAAATTAGACGCCAAAGAGTATTGTTTTTTTTGACTAATCTGTAGTCAACAAGAAAGTTTAAAAATGCCTTAGAATGTGTTCCTAACCACCAGTTTTATAAATGGCTTTGTACAGTGGTTTGTGATTACTTTATTTTACATGGGATAATATTTTCTACTACTATAAGTTTTGGCAAAAGAAAACTAAAAATTTACTACTGTAGAGGAATATGATAAAAATAGAAGACAGTTTTATGTTTGTCAAATCTGATGAGTACCCATATTCAAGACTTAAAATCATATTTCTTACTATGCTAGACAGATAGGGAAAACATAAAACACCATATGATAAGGCAACAATTCATGACTTTTTAAAATGTACTTATTATGTGATGAAATTTACTTTATTAGCTAATGTTTTGGTTTGAAATATGGGAGGCTGATCTAGTTAACAAATTTTCGAAGGCACCTACTGAAAGGCACAAATGGAGGGGGGTACTATTTCTACACTTTAATGAATGGTTGAACCTGTTTGGCATTAGTGCAGTGTAAATAAATCAACTCTATTGTAACTTGCTCCTTACACATGAAAAACCTGTAACATCACTAAATATCATCTACTTGTAAAGTGTTATTTTGGCAAATGTGATTTTTAAAAGTTTATTTGAAAAAGAATATACTTTCAGGAGATTCCATGTAGGTTATCATTTGCTTGAGAATGACAACATTTTATACTACAGAACCAAGTTTTACTGAAGTACCAGTGTTTTGAAGCACTAAGGATCTTCTCAATTAATGTTTTCCTGAATTATATTTGACCTCTATGTCAAGTATTCCTAGCATTGGTAGACAATTATGAATCTATCGTTCCAGGAACTATTTTTTGGCCTGATGATGTTGGACTGAAATCATTTATTAATCATTAGGAGAAGGGTATTACAAATAATCTTGTGACATTTGTGGTCTTGTTCACTCATATGGGATGGTCATCTGAAAATTGAAAGCTTGAATTACTGTACTTTCACATTTTGTGATTTCATCTTGCATTTTAGGTTGCCTTGCATTTCCCAAATTGCTTTCTGCTAATTCCTGCATTTCAAGGAATTGGGGCCCTGAAATATAGGAAATGAGAAATTGAGATGGGTCTTCAATTACTTTCTGCTGGCATGTTGCATGGGCCTAGGTGAGAACTCTTGCCCTAGTTATGTGATGATGCGGATAACTGGGACCTGGGATCCTAGGACCCGTGGATCCTGTAGAAGAATAATAGCTTTTATATATCATATCAATAAAATTTGAGTATAATCAGTAGGAATGCTTCAGAAATATGGAGAAAATCAGTTTGGGACAAGCGAGTTAAAACAATAAACATGAGCAGAGTAAAATCCCTTATAGATTAGAGGAAAACAACATTGTTTTTGTTTTTTTTTTACCATGTGAATTCAGAAACCAAGAACACTTAGAAGGTATCACAAGTTTATACCGAAAACATTGCATTGATACTTTTTATATTCTAATATATATTCTAATCCTGATTATTTATATTCCAATCTATTTATTGGAATAAATATCAATTAATTTGTCAAATTATCAATTAATTCTAGTAAAATTCACTGTGTGAAATATAAAATCAGCACATATAAATATAAAATATATAATTATATATAATATGTGAAAATGTTTTGCATTGTTCTGTTGTGGTTATGGTATCAAAGGCAACTGTTTGAAAGTATTATTCCATTACCTCTACCTCAGTGTTTGGTAGAATTAGAACTAAAGCATTACCATTCAGAGATGTACAGCCTAGAGACAAGAGGAAACACTGTGATTAAAACATTACCAAATTAAGGCCTAATAACGAGGAGAAACATATGGACTTCTCCTGGAACTATGGAATATATTTGGTGATAGAAAATCAGTGGTGTAAGTTCCTGCCTGGTTGGATGGTAGACAGGCCAGGGCATTAGGGAATCATGCATATGAATAATTTTTCACCTTCTTGGCTTTAGCTACTTTTGAAAAAGTAGGGTGTAATAAACAATTATATTTTGAAAAAAGACCTTCTAGTCTGAACATTTCTGTCTGAACTGTTCGTCTCTCTATGATCCCTTGTAACTAAGATTAGTTTTGCTCCAGAAAGACAATCTATGCTATCAGGGTAAGATATTCTGGTTGGTCTGTTCCTACATGGAGCAAGGGTAAAGGGTCAGGGAGACATTTGTGCCAGTAAGCCTTTATTTGGGAAATTTTATGCTGCTGAAGTTTAGAAGTAGCTCTTAAGTAAGGCTTACTTTGAATGCATTAGCTCCACAAAGCTAAATCAGTTGATAAATAAGTATTTGAAAAGCCATCACCTTTGGACCTAGCTATAAAGGCTTCAAAGTATGATCAAATTTCAAATGAAAAAGACTTAAAATAATCATTGACAAAAATTGCAAATGTGAGCAATCGAAGAAACAATGTTTTTTCCACCATACACAGAATTTTACAGAAATAAGATGAATAGAAATTTTGGGAACAATAAGGTTTCCTTGTTACAAATAGGCAACCAAGGATATATGCCTGTCTTAAGATTGCATCATTAACTATTTAAATTTACAGGATACTACATGCTTCAGCAGCACGTCTACCCAAATTACAATACAGAGTTTTAAATGGTTCTTGTACAAGGATAATATGAAAATTTGTGAAGTATTCCATATTTTTCATTCTTCAGATGCAAGAAATTAAACAGTAATTTAAAAATTGAGTACAAATATACAAGTGTAATAATACATGTAATTAATAGAAATAAATGTTAGTTTGACATCAATGTATTCAATCTTCACCTTTTTAGAAAGGCCTTTACATAGCATAACTTTTATAAAACTTTGAAATATGATAACATTGTCATTTTATCCCAAAGAAAGAAAATTCTATAAGGACCTAGGAATTAAAGGAATCTTAAACTGTTTCTATATGGAATGCAATCTGAAAGGCCACATTTATTAATGAACCTATATATTGTAAAACAATGTTGAATTCAAAGTATTGTATCTAGGAGAGAATGAAATAGATTATGGACATTATACAAACAGAATACTAAATATTTTAAAATACACTGTTTCAGAAAAGCACCAGAATTATCTTTAGTTTCTGTACTACTAATTTCAACAGATAACTTAAAATTATTTCTGATTAAAAAATCACAAAAATCATTATAGGTGTATAAAAACAACTCAAATATATTTTTATATCAAAGTCAGGCAGTTCACTTGGAAGAATACCATGGAATCCATGAATTTTTAAAGTAAGATATTGCTGCTGTATTGTAAAAATATTTTGTATGGACACCTAGGATGGACTGGCAATTTTGAAATTTAAGAAACTTACCCAAACCATTAGGATTTAGGAGAACAATTTCTACAGCCTTCTACAACTTCAAAGAGGTAGTGATACATAATTATTCTTTTGGCAATATCAAATGCAGTTTCTTCCAAGTTGTGCTTCAGACCTGGTTTTATATAATGGTTCAACAGAAGGAGATCTAGCATAACTTTGCTATTTCTATTCTCAGCAGAAAGATGCAAGGGGCTCAAGAAGCCTTTAGTTTGGCCATTTGTATCTGCATCATGATGAAATAAAGAAGCCACTCTGGTATTATTCCATGTATAAGTACTGTGCAGGGTTGTCCAGATATTCACGATTATTGCATGAATATCTACCTTGAGCCACCAACTCATGGACAATATCTAAGTGCCCACTGTAGGCTTCTCGATGAAGAGGGGTATATTCATCATTATCCCTAGCATTCACATGAGTGGCCTTTTTGGAAAGTAGTCTCTACACTGTAGTAAGGCGATTATTTTCGGCAGACCAAAGAAGAAATTTACATGAATCCTTCTCCATTTTTCTTTTGCAATTGATACCATTTCTTACTTTTTCATCTTGTTCCTCATCTTCATCAGAATTGCCTAGCCAGAGATTTTGAGTGCCAGTGAGAATGAGGTGTCCATGTATTTCTCCAATAGTTCACATTGGATGAACTGATCAGAAAAATCCAGTAAATTTTCTGCATCTGTTTTTTTCACTATTATTTATTTTCTCCTTTTTAATTTTTACTATTCTAAATTATTCTAACTGGAGAGTAGGGAATTGGTAGAGAGCAGAGGAAAGATTTTCCTCCGTATTCAAAGGTACAGACTGAAAATGAGGACCAGTGGTGTCTTCATGTGCAGCTTATTCTAGGAATGAGAAAATAGGAAATAATGCTTTCTATGTAAATGAATTGGGAAATGGCAGAGCAGAAAATGAAATGATGCAACCAAAAATATAAAAGCAAAATAAATTAGGATAATTATGGAACAATCATATTACCTATGAGAACCATGAAAGGGAGAGAGGAAGAGAGAGACAGATGTGAAATGATCTAGCTAACTACAAAATCCATCCCTCTGATCAATTTATAAAGCAAATAATTTAATTTTTTAAAAGAGATGGAAATAGAATTTAAGATCAGATGTCTCCATTGTTTTTAATTATATTTTATTATCTTAAATACTTGGACAATGGAATTTCCATTCAACATATCAGTATTTTTTTAAGTATAATGGATCTTTATATAACTTTTCCTCACCCTTCCAAACCTCACCCCACTTTAATTTTTTCTAGTTTCATACTATCTGCATTGAATATTACACCTTCACTCTCTTCCTCCATAACTCTCTTTATTCCTTCCTTTTGACTTCCCCTCACATCTTCCAAGTGATAGTTTCCTGATATATATTTTGTTGGATTAAAACTTCAATTTTATAAGAAATTACACCTTTGAAATACTCCTCTGCAAATAGCACGCTTTGGTTAATATATTTGTGTAAACCTGTATAAAGTTCTAGCTTCCAAATATGAGACAAAACATGGATTCTTTGTGTGTCTGGCTTAGTGCACTTAGTGACTTAGTTCACTTAATATATTTTTAGATCTATCCATTTCGTTGCAAATAATGTAACAGTCTTCAGAATGGATGGGTGCAATCAATTGTGTATATGTGCCACACTTTCTCTAACCATCACTCGGCCAAAGGGTATCTGGGTTGTTTCCGTAACTTGGCTATGGTGAATAGTGCAGCAGTGAACATGGTTGTGAAAGTGATTTTATTGTAATCTTTTGGTAGAATTCATCACTACCTTTATGGGAGCAATCCTCTAGCCAGTTTTCCAGAATAAGAACATCCCTCCCTTCATCTTCATCACAATGTATTGCAAGTCCTCAAAAACACACTTCCCCCTACAGGTCTAAATAAGCTAAAACCACATTGTTCCCATATTTTTTCAATACATTATTTCATAATTGTACATATAATTTAGTGAGAACCATCTATGTACTTTCCTAATGTGGGAATGAGGGACATCACAGAGTAAAAGTAAGAAGTATGCAATTAAATTAGCTATTATCACATTTAATATAATTTTCAGCTCCAATTCATAGCCTCACATAATATTATTTTAATCTTTATTTGATTACTTCATCTAACCTGTAAATTATAACAGGTGAGTTAAAAGCAAAGGCAAAAATTGTGGTTTGATTTTGACACTCATGTGTGAGGTTGCACAACATGGGCAAACAGATGGATTGGAATTAATAGCTCTTATCCATTTTGTTAACGTACAGATAATTTTCCCAAACTGATTTTTGCAATTCGAATTCCATTCAACAACAAGAAACATGTGGTTATTTCCTTTGTTTTGCTCCTTATTAACTTTTGTCTCCATTTTATTTTATAATGGATGATTTCATAAACCTACTGTAGATACAAAAATATGTTAAGATATTTCTATCTGTATGCATTGTTATATACATACACACATATATTACACAGGTTATAATGATAATGTATAACTTCAGTAACTGTATAGTTTACTAAATTATTAAAACTATCGATGGCTCATGCCTGGCATCCTGGTTACTTGGGAGGCTGAGATCTGATGATCATGGTTTGAAGTCATCCTGGGCAGTAATGTCCAGGAGCCTCTTATCACCAAACAATCAACAGAAAATCAGAATTGGAACTGTGGCTCAAAGTAGTAGAGTGGTAGCCTTGAGAGAAAAATTTCAGGGACATCATCAAGGCTCTTAGTTCAAGAAGTACAAACTACCCAAATAAAATCTATTTAATTTACACCTGTGTAAGTAAAGTATGTCCATCACCCAAATGCACAACCATGCTCATTTGCAAGGTAACTTTTTTTTCTGAACTACCAGAAAATATTTTCACTTAAATTGAAAGCATTGCACCATGGGTTCATTCTATCTCTCTCATGCATTTTCCACTCAAATATTCAAATCTTACAATTATTCCAATTATTTAAAATCATAGCTTTTTACTTTAATGCCCATAATATTAGAGTTTGAATTGAGTGTCTTGTGCCCCATAAATGGGTGTTCTGACCACTTTGTCATGTCTCCAGCCCTAAATTATCTTGATTATTTTTCATATACTTGTATATGATCTTGAGCTCAGTCCACATTATGTTATTCTTCCTGGAATTTAGAATATCAGGTGCATGGCATTGTGTACACATCTTTGTCCAGTCTGGGCTTTCACCTCTATCCTCACAAGAGTAGACTCCCATGTAGTCAGGATTTTCATAAGCTTGTCATAGCTGATTTTTTTAAGTCTTTGCATTTCCTGCAGGTTCTTCAGTACTTAATTAATTTGTTTTCTTGGGTTGTTTTGTTTCATTTGAATGTATGTGTCGAGTTGTTCCTCACTTTTCCTTTTGTTTCTTTCAATCAAGTTCATACCTAAAGATCTGAGGAACCAATTCTTCTTTTTCACGATAGTCAAGGTGAACATGATTCATTCCAAAGCAATTTCAGTAATATTTAAACACCTTCATATCTATGAATGGTATATAAATGATAAGTGCTGCAAAGGGTCTTTTTATTTTCACAGCAGTCTTTGTCATACACAGACAGATCATGAAATATAAGAAGATATTAAAACTACAGATGCTAGCAAGGAGAAGAAAACCTATTATTAATTGTTTGAAAGAGGCTTCCCGTCTAGTGAAAGAAATACCTTGCTTGATGCAGGATTTCACAAAATTATATTGCTTGGACCAAGCTAAACAATCATCTAATTCTACAGAATTGAGGGAGATAAATCGAACTTCTGAATAATTTACATTTGGTTCAAATAAAAGCATGCTTCCAAAAAGAGAGTTCACTTTAGAGAAACATGATGAGTTGTATGTAAGTAGGTGCTTAGCTGATTTTGTTAATTTGTAAACTAATACAGGGAAATAGATTACAACACCGTAAAAAAAGAACTTTGCATGAAATACTCATTTGTGTGTGTGTGTGTGTGTGTGTGTGTGTGTGTTAGAGAGAGAGTGTGTGTGTACACATGCATGCGTATACATGCACGTGCATTTGCAAGTGCTCATTCATTCATTCATCATTCCTGAGGCTTGAAAGTGACTGGGCACTCTCCTTAATCTTCTGTGACCAAGGATAGTGGTTTACCACTAGAGCCATTGTTCCACTTCTGTTTTTGTTTTTTTTTTTGGAGATAATCACATTTATTTTCATGATTGGACTGGCTTTGAATAGTGGTCTTCATATCTCAGCCTCCTGAGTAGCTAGCTAAGCTTATTCAGCCTCTAAGTAGCTAGTTAAAATTGGGCCGGTCCTTTATGTTTCACTGATCTTTTATTCTTGTCCTGTGGTTTTCACATGACTAAGTCATATATATGTGTAGTTGCTTTAAAAAAATAGTCTTACTGCGTGGCACCAGGGACTCCCATCTGACCTCTTAATTATTGAGGAGGCTTGAGAACAGAACCCAGGCCAAAAGTTTAGTGGACTTCCTTCTCTATTTATTGCTGGGTGCATTGGATTATTTCCACCATCCTGCACTATCTACAGAATAAAATTGGAAGGACTACAGAATCCAGGCCAACCAAGGTAGGAATCTAGACAAGTTGGTGTGCAACTCTTATGCCATTGATAATGGGAAGGCTAAAAAGACAGATCAGGAGCAAGTTCTTGTGGAAAGGGAACCCTTATCCTAAAATTAACCACTGATATGACACCAATTTAACAAAAATAATACCCCAAGTTGAACACAATTTCCCACAACCAAAATAAGTATAAACATTAACATCCAAAACTTAGTACAATCTGCTCTTTGTTCTAATATCAGCTTCATCTCAGTTTCATATGATGTGACAGAATAGTTTCTTCATTAAACTTACTATATATTTTAAAAGACCTAGAAAATTCCTTCTCACTTATAAAGTGCAAACTAATGGCAAATTGCCTCATTTCTTACATATTTGATTACCACTATAAATTCATCTTTTGATTATTATTAATAGTAATATATTCTGATTTATTACTTTACTTTGTAACATTTTTAAACTTTTGGCTTCTCTGCTGAAGTTGAAGTATTTAAATAGTATCATCAAATTATATTACTTGGGTAATTAGGGCAGTTTTCTAAAAAGTTTTTAACCAATGGCTTCTAGTAATTCTGGTGGGGTTTTTTTGTTTTTGTTATTTTTTGGGGGGGTCCAGTCGTGGAACCTGAACTCTGGGACTTGGCCCTGTCCCTCAAGGCTAGCTCAAGGCTAGCATTCGACCACTTGAGCCACAGCGGCACTTCCGGCTTTTTTTCTGTTTATGTGATGCTGAGGAATCAAACCCAGGGCCTCAAGCATGCAAGGCAAGCACACAACCACTGAGCCAACTTCCTAGCTCCCTACGAATTCTTAATTGGTATATTGATTAGTTTATTTTTAATTTCAATTTAATTCTACTGTAAAGGTAATGTACAGAGGGGATACAGTAACATAAGTAAGATAATGAGTACATTTATGATGGAAGGAACATTGTTATCTCTTCCATTGAATTTTTGCACACTCAAAAAAAACTACTGATGTTTTTCCTGTCGCTATTGACAAATGGGTATATTTCTTTCTTTGTTTATGCATTTTTTTATTAAAACCTTGATATACAGAGGGTTTACAGTTACTTAAGTCAACTAAAGAGAACACTTCATTTTATTTTCTAAATTTCAAATTTTGAACTTATTTTGTTTGGTTTCTTTAGGGTAATTCTTTTTTCAGAGTTGTAGGATTTGTTAATTTAGTTTTGTATAATTTTAACACATGTAAATTATTCAGATATATATTTTGCTTTCAAAATAGTTAACATGTGAATATGTAAAAATTATTTTCTTAAATTTTATATGGTTTGTGAATTTAAATAAATGTGTTTTCTTATAGTTCTAAACATATTTGTCCATGTAACAAATACTGTATTTTCAAGAAGCACATACTTTATTTAAAAAGGCTTTATTACCTGGTCACATTTTGGAAATATTTGTACTTGAATTAAAAAAAATGTTTGAGCTAGGCATAGTGATTTGTGGTTTCCATTTTCTAACTATTGTGGGAAGTGTAAATAGGGTTTGTAATTCGGAGAGACTGAGAAACTATGAGACCTTATCATAAAATTTCCAGAGTGAAATGATTAGAGATATAGCCATCCCTAGCAAGATATAGAGCACCTGGTTATCATATTATAAATCTTGAGTTAAAACACTAGTAACATCAATCTTTTGTCAAAATAAAAGGACACATATTTCAAAATGTTCATTACTTAAAACTTTTTTTTACAAATTTCTCATGTCTTTTATTTCTTAATTTTCAATTTACTTAATATATAAGAATCCACTCCCAAATTATTCAAGCTAATTCAAAACTTTGGCAAATTACCAGGGTATAAAATTAAACCCCCAAAATCAATGGCTTTTCTGTATCCCAACAATGAGAAAAGTGTGGCTGAAATTAGGAAAGCAACTCCATTTGTGATAGCCCCACAAAAACTAAAATACCTAGGAATTAGCTTAACCAAAGAAGTGAAGGACCTCTATGATGAAAACTTTAAAAACTTGAAAAAGGAAATCAAAACAGAACTTAGAAAGTGGCAAAACCTCCCATGCTCCTGGATTGGAAAGATTAACATCGTGAAAATGGCAATACTTCCCAAAGCTATCTACAAATTCAATGCGATACGTATCAAAATTCCAACCTCATTCTTCAAGGAAATAGAAGAGGCAATCAAAAAATTCATATGGAACAATAAAAGACCCCGAATAGCAAAAACGCTCCGCAACGGAAAGAACACACCTGGAGGAATAACAATACCAAATTTCAAACTCTAATATAAAGCCATAGAAAAAAAAACAGTTCTTTACTGGCACAAGAACAGACCTCAGGACCAATGGAATAGCATTGAAAACCCAGTAATGAAACTACAGACCTATAGCCATCTAATCTTAAATAAGGGAGCTTATAAAATAGAATGGAAGAAAGAGAGCCTCTTCAGTAAATGTTGCTGGAAAAATAGGTTAAGTACTTGTAGAAAACTAAAGCTAGATCCATATATATCACCTTGAAGCAGAATCAACTCCAAATGGATCAAAGACCTGGAGTCAAAGCAGACACTCTGAAAACATTACAGGATGGAATAGGAGAAACTCTAGGTCTCCTTGGCGCAGGCCAAAATTTTCTTAATAGAGACCTGGAAACACAACAAATCAAAGGAAGGTTGGACAAATGAGATTGCATGAAGTTGCAGAGCTTCTGCACGGCAAAGGAAGTAGCTAGCAAGATCAATAGAAAGCCCACGGATTGGGAGAAGATCTTCAATAGCCATACAACGGACAAGGGTCTCATATCTAAAATATACTTGGAACTCAAAAAATTAAACCCCCAACAACAAATCCTCAAACAAATAACTGCCCAATAAAGAAGTGGGCTAAAGACTTAAAGAGAAACTTCTCTGAAGAAGAAAAAATGATGGCCAATAGTCACATGAAGAAATGCTCAACCTCCCTAGCCATAAAAGAAATGCAAATCAAAACAACACTGAGATACCACCTCACCCCAGTTAGAATGGCAGACATCAAGAACTCTAATAACAACAGATGCTGGAGGGGATGTGGACAGAAGAGAACCTTACTTCATTGGTGGTGGGAGTGTAAACTTGTTCAACCACTTTGGAAAGTAATATGGAGGTTCCTCAAAAGACTTCACATAGAGCTCCCCTATGACCCAGCAATCCCACTTTTGGGCATTTACCCAAATGTTTACAAACAAGACCACACTAAAGCTACCAGCACAACTATTTTACTGCAGCATTATTTACCATTGCTAAGATATGAAACCAACCCAGTTGCCCCTCAGTACATGAATGGATCAAGAAAATGTGGTATATATAAACAACGGAATTCTATGCCTCCATCAGAATGAATGATATTGCCCCATTTCTTAGGAAATGGAAAGACTTGGAAAAAATTATATTACGTGAAGTAAGCCAAGCCCAAAAAACATAGGTTCCATTGTTTCCCTTATTTGCAATATCTCATATATGTATGAGTCAAGCAGAAAAGGTCAGGTAAGGTGATGTTAGGAAAATGAACCCTTAGATATGTATTTAATTACTTTTTCTCTCATGCATTGCTTTCTAACGAATTTATAAGATTATTTCTTCGTTTCTTTGTATGTCCCTCCCCCACAGTGCAACCCCTGCTTTCACTGTGTTTGATGTCCGTATAATTTGTGTGTGTGTGGGGGGAACAAGTGGTTTAAATAAGGATACAGGTGGACCCATTGCAACAATGAGAAGCACAAGTTGTCATGTCGAAAACGAAATTTACAACTTTGGTGCAGCGGGGCTGGGGGAGGCTGGGAAGGGATGTGAAGGTAAACAAAGGAGGAAGCTACAATGCTTGATAAGAAATGTACTTATTATCTTGCCCATGAAATTGTAGCCCTTCTTTACAATATGTTCACAATAAAAATAAAAATTAAAAAAAAAGAATCCAAGAATCTTGTGACTATTTTATTTCTACTAAACTTTTAAATAGTATGAGCAATATTATGATTTCATATTTTAAAATACTTTTACTATTTGTGGTAATTTCCTCTGTTTAATATGATAATAACAAATGTGTGTATGTGGTGTGTGTGTGTGTTTATTTGTTATTTTGTGTGTGTGCTTTGGGTGTACTTTGTAATGCTTGGGAGATCACACAATTTCTTCACATATGTTAGGCCAATGTTTTACCTCTGATCTATACTATCTAGTTATAATATAAATTGTATTTTAAATTATGACTTTGATTTTTTTGGGGGGGTCCGGTCATGGGGCCTGAACTCTGGGCCTGGGCACTGTCCCTCAGCTCTTCAGCTCAAGGCTAGCGCTCTACCACTTGAGCCACAGCGCCACTTCCGGCTTTTTTTCTTTTTACTTATGTGGTGCTGAGAATCGAACCCAGGGCCTCAGGCATGCAAGGAAAGTGCTCTACCACTGAGCCACCTTCCCATCCCCGAATTTGAAATTTTCATTCCTAGTATGGTTTTTTAAAATTATGTATGATAAAATGTGATCCATCTTCTATCCACGTTAGCAATTGTTATTGTTATTCTTTCTCTTATTTATTTGGAAATTAATTAGATTCCTAGTACAGCTTCTTTACATTGTAACAGCTCTATACAATGCTTTATTTTCTATTTTATTTTTCCCATGTTATCTGACTTTCAGTCCAATCTATCTGGTGGATTAAAAAGAAACTAGATTCAGGACACTTTATTTTTCTCCTTCTCTTCTCTGAAGTCTTTCTGTTTTTTGAAACAATACCAATGACATACAGCTCCTCTGTGGTCCACCATTCTTCTCCCTCTCACTCTCTTCTGCAGTGAAGCTCAAGTAGTTATCATTCAGCTTTATTATGCTGTACTGCTATCTAAATCTTAACTCATTCCTAAATGAGACTGCATTGAGCAGTCTCTAAGACATTTTCTATATATAATATCAGGGGTTTGTATTTTCACAAGGTGTGAAATATGAGTGACTATCAAATATTTAGATATCTCTGTAGAACATTGGTCCACCTGCTCAATAATCTCATATGTAAATTCAAGGAATACAGGTCAGTCAGAGAAATCTTGTAAAATGGTGTAGCTTGAGCCTTCATACTAGTTTTGAATAGTATTACCATGTTTAGTAGTGAAGACAACATAGTTCTACTATAAGAACAGACACATAGAAGAATGTAACAGATTGGTCAAAAATAAATTCTTAGTTTTATGATCCACAGATTTTGAAAAGGATGCTATGACTTTATGAAATAAAAACAGAAACTTAAATGGTTGTATTGGCACTATTGCCTCTCTAGATTTAAAGAATGATCTTAGACTACTACCTTAATCCATTGTTTGTTTGTTTGTCTGCTGGTCATGGGGTTTGAACTCTGGGCTTGGGCGCTGTCCATGTGCTATTCAGCTCAAGGTGAGCACTCTACCGCTTGAGCAACAGCAAAAACTTCCGGTTTTCTAGTGGTTTATTGGAGATAACAGTCTCATGGCCTTTCTTGCCAAGGCTGCCTTTAAACCACGATCCTCAGATCTCAGCCTCCTGAGTAGCTAGGATTACAGGCATGAGCCACCAGTACATGGCCTACCTCAAACCTTATAAAGAATGATTATCAAACTAAATGTGAATTGTAAAAACCTATAAAAATTAAATGTAAAAAATCATGACATTGATCAGTAAAGGTTTCTAAAAATTTGACATGGAAAACATCAGGGGCTAAAGAAAAGCAAGAAGTGGATTATATCAAGTGATAACGTTTCATAAATCAAGGGACAGTCTAACAGAAATGCAAACATATCCAACAGAGGGCACAGATTTGTTAATGCTACAATGTTAATGCTACAGTGATTCTGAAACTTTATTTTTCTATCTTCTAATTCTATATAAATTTTTTCCTGAATATTTCTTTAAATAACATATGTAATTTAATAGTTAATAGGAGGAACATATGAAATAAGCTCCTCTTTAGTGTCTAAGAAATAATAAAAAGAAAACTCACTAGTATGACCATAATATAAAAAGAGGACCCAAAATATAGTAATGCATTTGTGGATAAATTGATATACTTCTCATAGTGATCGATTTGTATAATACTGTAATCATTTTAGCAAACAAGTTTTCAAGTCTTCAAAAGGTGAAAGAATTGTACAGGATCCAGGTATTACACTTCTATGAATGTATTAAACAGAAGTAAAAAACTTTTTTGGACAGAGAATGTAGTTAATTGACAGTGAACTTGAATAGTATGTGTGAGACCCTGGAAATGATCCCCAAAAACAAATTTTTTTTTTTGTTCTCTTTTTTTTTTTTTTTAATTGTATTTTATTTTATTTGAGAACATACTGTACAGAGGGGCAACAATTACATGGGCAGGATAATGCATACATTTCTTACCAAGCATTGCAGCCTCCTCCTTTGTTTACCCTTCACTTCCCTTCCCCGTCTCCCCCCTCCCCCCACCCAATTTTACCCCCCTCCCCCCACCCAATTATACCCCCCTCCCCCCCCACACCGAAATTGTAAAGCTGGTTTTGACATGACATTTTGTACTTCTCATTGTTGCAACAGGTCCACCTGAATCCTTAAACGACTTGTTTGTCCCCATCTCCTCCACATGTTATACTAACATCAAATATAGTGAAAGCGGGGGTTACACTGTGGGGGAGGGACATACAAAGCAACAAAGAAATAATCTTATAAATGCATTAGAAACACATGCATGAAAGAAACGAAAACATTAAAATACATATTTAAGGTTTCATTTTCCTAACATCACATTATCTGGCCTTTTCCACTTGACTCATACCTATACTAGATATTGCAAATAAGGGAAACCATGGGACCTATGCTTCTTTGGGCCTGGCTTACTTCACTTAATATAATTCCAAAAACAAATTTTGAAAAGACACACTATAGAGAATGTATGCTGGGCAAATTCCTGTAACTGAATTTTATATCTATTTTAATGTCTGTTCTAAAATTTACAGCATTTCTATTTGAAGAAATGCAAGTTTGTGAAAATTAGGCTTTTAAAACCTATGAAGGTACAATTCACTTCCAAAGCACTAAAATGTATGCAATAAAAGGAGATATTATATTGTAAGTGAATTGCATGTCATTAAAAAAACTATTGTTAAAACTTCTTCACACAAACTGCAGAATTGCTAAAAAGATATTTTTGGTAAACTGCTGCATTTAAAACGAAGATGTGATTTCTGTTTATTTTGAGGGTATTTTGTCCGTTTGAGTTTATACAGAGATAACTCAATCCAAAAGTATATGTGATAAGTAATTTTTATTATTTTTATTTTTTTATTGTGAAAAAACTGTACAGAGGGGTTACAATTACATGGGCAAGATAATGAGTACATTTCTTATCAAGCATTGTAGCCTCCTCCTTTGTTTGCCCTTCCCATCCCTTCCCATCCTCCCCTGCCACCCCACCCAATCCTCCTGCTACCCCCCCCACTGTTGTAAAGTTCATTTTTCGACTTGTACATCTCACTGTTGCAATGGGTTCATCTTTATCCCTATTTTTCCCCCATGGTTTCCCTTATTTGCAATATCTAGTATATGTCTGAGTCAAGCAGAAAAGGTCAGATAAGGTGATGTTAGGGAAATGAACCCTAAGATATGTATTCAAATGTTTTTTTTTCTTTCATGCGATTGTTTCTAACACATTTATAAGATTATTTCTTTGTTGCCTTGTATGTCCCTCCACCACATTATAACCCCTGCTTTCACTGTATTTGATGTCGGTATAATTTGTGGAGGGGAAGGGAAAAATTTCTAAGTAATTGAGAAACTTTTCTGGAAGAAACTTCTAGCAAATGACAGAAGACACAAATCTATGCATCTGCATTTTATGAAAGTCATATGTTACTTGTACAATCCAATTGCTTATCTCTACCTTGCTAGGAAAAACGTATTCTCAAGATAAGAGCCAAAAGCAATGAAAAGAACAAAATACACAATCATCTTGATTTATTGGTGAAAGTAACAAATGAAATAAAGCAATTCCACTTAAGGGAATCCAATATTAGTGTATGTGAAGATGTTCCTGAATACCAATATCCATTAAATTTTTGGAATTTTAATATCTACAAACATATGAAAACTAGAACAAGAAAACAAATATAGACTTAGAGTGAACCAACCTTGAAATCATTTTCTTAATTGTTTTGAAATCACAAAAGAATTGATACTCCTTTGCTTTGGAAATCATTTAAAAATATTTATCACTTATGATAATTCAAATACCAAGCAAGAGTAATTTTATATAATCATTATAAATATCATTTTATTACTATTGTAAAATAGAATAAAAATACAATAAAAAAACCACTCCCAGTATATGACCTACCTATCATTATTCTTAACTTCTAATCATTACCTAAATATCTTAAACAGTATAAATAGTCATGTCTTTAAAACAGACGTAAATATTCTATACTTTTTTACTTAACATTTTCCAGGGGTATGTATTCATGTTTCTAAGAAATGTTCACAGCAGTTAAAAGATGCCTTTGTGAAATTAATGTGATACAATTTGTTATTGGTGGTGTTGTTTGCAAGGCCTGGGAATTGTCCCTAAGCATTTTTATGCTCAAAGACAGCACTCCAGAAATTGAGGAAAAGAGCTAATTCCTGTTTTCAGTGGTTAATTGGAGATAAGAATTTAATAAGTACTTTTCTGTCTGGGCTGGTTTTGAAAACAATTCTAAGATCTCAGCACCCAGAATAGCTCGTATTATAAGGGTGAGTTACCAGCACTTGGTTTCATGAAGTATTTTTTTTATTTTAATTATGTTTTAAGATGTTTGTTTCACTATGATGTATATCACTCTGCAAATAAATTTAGATATATGTATATATTTCTGATGACAAATAGTCTCTAAAATGTACTTTTTTACACATAACATATATATATGTATATATATATATATATATGACAGACACCCTCTAAAATTTTCATGTTACTATTCTTGACCTTTTTCATTTCAAAGATATACACTCTATTTTTCTAAAAGTTTCCTAGAATAAAATAACTAATATTTCAATAGAAAGTAGAGTTTATTACTTTCAAGGGAATTTTAGATATACATATGATATTGTAGTAACATTTACAGTATATTACTTGAAAAGGTTCTGCCCAAACTCTTAAATATTTGTTTGTAGTTAAGGAGAGGGAGGAAGTTAATTCATACTGATTATGAATTTTCAATGCTTCAAAGAAATCTATTCCATAATTTGTTATAAGCACATAGTGAAGCAACCTGATATGGTTTAGTTTTTTTTGTTTATTTGTTCAAAATTTCAATATGGATGCATGCAGAGTGGTAACATTAAAATTATTAATCCAAAGACAAATAATAATAAAATCATAGACAAATATCCAACGTTCAATAATTAGCACTTATGATACTAATAATAATTTTGATGGCGAGGATGATGACGACAGTGTAGCCTGATAATGACGATGTTGTGATTGAAAAGGAATAAAAAAATCTTTAGATATCTATGAAGCTAAATTTCCCACATTGAATGCATAGTTATAAACAGAGTTTGATTACATATAATAACAATAACGAGAGGAAGGCTGGGAAGGTGGCTCAGAGGCAGAGTGCTGGCTTTGCCTACATGAGGCTCTGGGTTTGATTCCTCAGGACCACATAAGCAGAAAAAGCGGGAAGTGACACTGTGGCTCAAGTGGTAGAGTGCATTGAGCTGAAGAGCTGAGGGACAGTGCCAGGCCCAGAGTCCAGGCCCCATGACGAACCAAAAAGAAAAAAAAAAAAAGAACCAGAATAACAAGAGGAGAGTTTGAATATCAAGAATACAATCACATAAACAGGTAGAGACAGTAAAAACAGTAATGTTATTCCAGCGGTCTTTCTAATGTATACTCACTGTTCTTGGTGATATTATTTTCTTATAAATAAAATCATTTATTTCCATATTTTGATGGACTAAGATGTAGGTTTCAACTTAGTGTGATTAGTTCAAATAACATTCTCATAAAGATACTATTCAATAACCAATGTTTACCAATGATATATTAAGAACATGTTCTTCATTACAGCTGTAAATACATGATACAATTTACATAATACCACTTACATAACTGCAGTTACCATAAAAGGACACAAGCTACAGAGCCAGGAGTTAAAATTTATTTTTATTTCTGCATGAAACTATTTCTGACTTTATACCAACAAACTGAATTTGACTCTTTCCTTATTTGTAAGCTAAGGTAGAAAATGTAAGGACTGTTTACTTTCTTTTTCCTTGCTCTAGAATTCAACAAATATAGTCTTCAATATTTCTAGTAGTTTACATCCATTTACAGATGAAAAATATAACACCAACAGTCAATGTTGTGAGTAAATAATGGTACTAGAATTTTTCTGAGTTCTTTACTCTGTGTGCTTACAAGGAGAGTCATTTGGTGAAGGAGAGGACCAATATGAAAATACTATGGGGAAAAATGCATACTTTGTAAACAGTTGTTTTAGGACTGAGTGACTGGTGATGAGTATTTGCAATAGGCTGGTGTCAGGGGCATAAAAAGGAGTACATAGAAATTACATTATGACAGAAACTGAAAAAATCTTGATCATTCATCTTATCTATGGATGGAGGTAGGGTAAGAAGAAATATAAAGTGTTTCCACATCTCTGTCTCCTAACTGTGTTAGTTACATTCTTGGTGATAAGGACTACAGGAGGAAAAGATGGATTTAGAGGAAAATAAACTCTCTGATAGTTCTAAGGTTTATGTTAAACAGATGCCAAGATAGGTCTGTTTGAACAACATCACAATATCCACGAACATGAATATGAAATGTAATGATAAAATCAGGGTCATAATTAAAGGGAAGAAGAAAAGGAAAGTTCTGACGAAAGTGTGAACAATGTGAGTACCAGTGTGGACAAGATTGGAGGAAAGAGATAAATAAGGAAAGAAAAAGGTAATAAACACAGATTTACAGAAGAAAAGGAAGGAAAGAAATTTCAGTAAGGAAATCTACTATTTGGATTTGAAAAGTAAAAGGACATTGACTAGATCAATAAGAACAGTGTTTTGGTGAAAGTCATATTGATAAAATGTTGAGCTATGAATGTGAAGACATAAAATTCTGGACCAATAAATTCAACAGGTCCTGTTGATTCTAAATGTTGGGAACAAATGCTTTAATCCTGACTTTAGAAATATTATACAGATATAACTGTCATGAACTTTTCTTAGAGGTATTCTGTGAACATTTTTGAAAACTTTATTTAGCCAGGAGATTATAGATTGAACTAAAGCACAGACAAGCCTACTTTGTCCTACAGTTCCAATTAGTGACTCATCTATCCATATCAGTTTGGGATTTTATTGAAATATATTTAGATATGTTTGGATATCTTATCAGCCTACTCATTATAAATGTAGGACAAGTAACACCAAGTATTAAGTTGAACATACAGCTTTACTGATGTGACTGAAGACTCCTCAAATTGATTCTTCTTTAAAATAGAAAATGCTTCAATAGCTATTGACACATCATAACTGCCAAATACTCTATTGAAATGTAATTCTTGTTAGGTATATCTCCATGCTGAAATAACCCTGTCTATCAACCTGACACAAATTCATATATGTAGGAAAGTGTTCTTATAAATTTCAAGCTTTTATTGAATGGAAGAGTTCAGACATTACCCTCACCACTAAGATTAAATGCCTAAAAAGATAAGACATTTTGCTTTAATGCCTTTCTTTCATTTTCTCATACACATTGCCAAGTTGTGAAAGTTTCTGTTGTAACAATAATACAATCATGACTTGTATTAACACAACATCTAGGATCTAATGTTAATTCGGATACTTAGTAATTAGCTCCAAATTTTGTGGATATTTTTATTTCTTTAGGGTAAACTAATGAGCTCCAGGAAAATTTCCCTAAGGAGCCTTTCAATTCTAATATCACTGTCTCAAAATGCTTTAAATTCTACATCCTCTAATGTGGGCATAGGATTATATTGTGAAACTTTTCTCCTCAGAGAGTAAGTATTACTCTATTGCTTAACATGGACAAAGTACTTTCATACATAGACTGGGCGTGTGCAAACAAGAAGTGGTAGTTGAACAATGTTCTTAGCAGTTTGTACAGATGAAATGGAAATAGAGCAACTATGAACTCAAAAGGAATGTGCAAAAAAGACAAAGGCACAAATAGAATGTGCCAAGAAAAACTGAAGTATAATTTCAAATAATGTGCTCAGGTGTGAGGGTGTGTTCAAAGTACAGTTTCAGACAATGTAGTTGGATGTCTTGGGGAAAAACGGCTTTAAAGTATTCTGGGATAATTGTACAAATAGAAGCCACTAACTCTGACTCTAATCAGCCACAACATCATCAACTTAGGGACTATTTTCCAAGTGCAAAAATGAGAAAAAGAGGGCTTACTTATCAAAGTTACTGTTCAAGTTGAAGCAATGGCAATCACATAACTTTTCTTAGAAGTATTCATTTATTTTGGAGCATTAGAGTAGGAAAAAGCCAAGTAAAAATTCTGCAGGTACCTAAATTAAGTGGGACATATTATATTGGGATCTCTTTAATTTGGTAGTTATAGATTATATTTTTTGTACTGTAACTTGGGAAAATTTTCTGCTGTCAGTTATTTTCTTCTCTTACCCTTATTTTGCCCTTCCACTTACATGATTATTATGTAAAGAGACATAATTGAGGTTGCATTTCTAAATTATTCAAATTATCTGAACTAATTCATACTTCTGGCAGCCTCCTATATCTTTCTCAAGGGAAATATTTTGTCACTACCATTTTTATCCTATATGATATTGGATATCTTCCTGCCTAATTCAGTGCAAGATATACACTATACTCATTCAGATATCTCAACACTTGCACCACCATAAAATACTATCTTATTTGGAAATCATGACATTAGTATATCTGCTGAGTTGCCATCTGTCATTTTGAATGGCCTTAAGTGATACTTACATGCAATCATGTTTTAAACCGATATACCACTCAGTAGATGAGGGAATTGAAAAAAATGTGTTTTATATATGTACGGAGGAATTCTATGCTTCCAATTCATAAGGAAATGGAAAGAGCTGGAAAAATCCTACTAAGAAAACTAAGCAAGACACAAAGAAACAGATTCCATGGTTTCCCTCATTTGTAATGTAATAACTAGGAAATATCTAGGATAGTCCTAGCAGATGAATAGAATGGCTCAATAGCTATGTATAAATGACCACATAAAATAATGCTGAGCAAAATAAACTCCTAGATATGGAAAGAGAGGTTTTACTTTGTGGTTGTTGTTTTTAATGTACTATGTGATTTTTTTCTTTTGTGTTTTCCTCTATGGTTTGTCCACTGTTGTATTTGATTTCAGTATCCTGTGTATTGTATATACATTTATCTTCATTTGGCAAGGGAAACGGAGCAATAAAATGGCCCAACAAAGGACAAAAGGAAAACCAATGCAATAGCAACACTCACAAGACAACATGTTAGAAATTTACTTTACAACTTGTGAGGAGTATTGGGTTGAAGGAAAAGTGTGAGAAAAATAAGGGAGGGGGGAAAATTTTTGAGATGTTATATATCCACTACCTTACAATTACTGCAACCCCTTCTATATATCACCTTGACAATAAAATTAACTTAAAAATGAGCTGCATAATATATAATTTCACTGTATTGGTATAGTAAATATTATTCTCTGTGTATTATCTTTTATAAAAATGAACATTTTTGCCTGCTAATTTGAATTACTTCTTTATTTATCGGAGGGACATCAACATGAATGTTATAAAACTATACAATATTGTCAGAATACACTTGCCATTATTTTTTTAAAAACATTATTTTAGTATTGTCTCCTACTAAAACAGAAAATAGTTCAATTCTATGGAAACTCCTAACTTTGAAAATTCACTAATTGTTAAGAGGACAAAATATATCTGTTCCTCAACATTCCTATGACTACTAACTACTCATTTTCAAATCCTGAACATGCCATACGAGAGACATTCAAAACAGTAACGGTTTGCATTTTAATTAATTCAGCAATAGATTCAGTTTCCAATGAGGAATTACATATTTAAAAGTCAATAGGAAAAATAGACATGTTCTGGTAGAGGATAACAATATGAAGTATCTATAATAATTGATTCCTTAAGAGTAAACATTTCTTCATCAGAGTAAGCTATTATTTCTATGACAATCAATCCCAAGTTTTTATGCCATAAAGTCATTCTAGCCCAACAATTTCCAGCTTGTAAGGTGCACCTTAAAATTCCCTAAATTCACATCATGACTACTTTATCACTATTGTGAAAAAATACTACACTACACTTATCCTAATGTGATGCCCTTCCTATTATGGCAAGAATACTACACTAAACTTTGCTACATCATTTTCACCGCAGTGGTATTCCTGAGATCAGAACACTTGCAAATATTATTTATTTTCATTTTATTTTATATTTATCATATATATATATATATATTATCTATCATAGATATTCAGGAGATCTGTATATATTAATATTAAGATTTGAAGATTATGGTTGAAAGCCCACCCAGGCAGGAAGGTTCTTTAGATTCTTACCTCCAATAAACTCATAAGGAAAAGCCAGACCCAAGAGGCACTGAGGTTCAAGTGGTAGAGCAGTAGCCTGGAGCAAAAACAGGCTCAGGGACAGTGCCCAAGCCCTGAGGTTAAGCCCTAGGACAAACCAAGCAACAAAAACAAAATAAAAACAAACCTCAAACCTAGCATTTTTCTCATTGTATACAGAGGTACATAATTAAGAAAATTTCTTCCTGTGTTATGTATAGGTAGAAAAAAAGATGTCACACAATTACTCTCTTCATACCACGTTACACCAAACTCTCAAAAGATTGCTCCTTTTCTATATAAATTAATATAATCAATTTGGTGACAGTTTGTCTAGATTATTCACATTATCTTCTTACACATGAACTGTTGGAATTATCTATTAACTAATTCTTATTATACTTGCCTTGAAAGAATATTATATTTTTTTTGTGAGGGTCCGTTTGTGGGGCCTGAAGTCTGGGCCTGGGCACTGTCCCTCAGCTCTTCAGCTCATGGCTAGTGCTCCACCACTTGAGCCACAGCGCCACTTCTGGCTTTTTTCTTTTTGCTTATGTGGTGCTGAGGAATCAAACCCAGGGCCTCAGACATGCAAGGCAAGCGCTCAACCACTGAGCCACCTTCCCAGCTGAAAGAATATTCTAGTCAATTAGAATGCCAGACTAATTAGTGAATTTGTAAATTAAATCTTTTACTTGAAAAGAATGTTGTAGTATTCTATAGAATATTAAATCACAAACAAAAAATATCTATTTTAACTCTAAATTCTAATTTAGCCAGGTGTACAAAGTCCTACATTAAATGAACTTTCTTATTTCATCAGGCTTAAACTTTTGTAATCTTTCATCATTTCTTGGGACTCTAACAGAATGATACTTACTTTTTCAAATTTTTGGTTGGGAATCATGAGCTCTCTTGCATCTAGAAATGTTCTGTAATTAAGACAACATTTAAAACACAACTGAGTTGTGTTTTAAATATGAGTTGTATTTCAATAGGAAACTTGACTTCTCAAAGCATAATGACAAAATTAGCCCAAATTTCCAACTGTGTATTCCTTTCTGGTTTATTTTTTATTCCTTTCTTGTTTGGTTTTATTGAGACAAAATTATAGTCTTCAAGTTGGCCATGGTTCTGATCAGCTCACATAACTTGGGAATGGAGTACATGGGGTTCATTAAATACAAGATCATGTCATTTTCATTTTTTTTTCTTTTTTGCTATTTTTAAATTTATTATATTTTATTGGGAAAAATTGTACAGAGGGATTAAAATTACCTGGGCAGGATAATGAGTACATTTCTTCTGAAGCGTTGTATCCTCCTACTTTGTTTCCCCTTCCATCCCTTCCCATCCTCCTCCCTTGTCCCCACCCAATCCTCCTCCCCACCACCAAAGTTGTAAAGTTCGTTTTCGATATAATGACTTGTATATCTCATTGTTGCAATGGGTCCACCTGTATCCCTATTTAAACTATTTGATTTTTTCCCTTCCCCTCCACAAATTATACTAACATCAAATACAGTGAAAGCAGGGGTTATGCCGTGGGGGAGGGAATACAAAGCAACAAAGAAATAATCTTATTAATGTGTTAGAAACAATCCCATGAAACAAAAAAAACATTTGAATACATGTCTTAGGGTTCATTTCCCTAATATCAACTTATCTGACCTATTCTGCTTGACTCAGACATATACTAGTTACTGTAAATAAAGGAGACTATGGGACCTATGTTTCTTTGGGCCTAGCTTACTTCACTTAATATAATTTTTTCCAAGTCTTTCCATTTCCTAACAAATGGGGCAATGTCATTCTTTCTGATGGAGCCATAGAATTCCATTGTGTATATTTACCACTTTTTCTTGATGCATTCATCTACTGAGGGGCATCTCGGTTGGTTCCATATCTGAGCTATGGTAAATAATGATGCAATAAACATAGTCGTGCTGGAAGCTTTAGTGTGGTCTTGTTTGTGAACATTTAGGGAAATGCCAAAAAGTGGGAATGCTGGGTCATAGTGGAGGTCTATGTGGAGTCTTTTGAGGAACCTCCACATTGCTTTCCAATGTCGTTGAAAAAGTTTACACTGCCACCGACAGTGCAGTAAGCTTTCCATCTGTCCACATCCCCTCCAGCATCTGTTATTAGAGTTCTTGATTATAGCCATTCTAGCTGAGGTGAGGTGGTATTTCAATGCTGTTTTGATTTGCATTTCTTTCATGGTTTGAGAGTTTGAGCATTTCTACATGTGTTTATTGGCCATCCTTCGTTCCTCTTCAGAGAAATTTCTCTTTAAGTCTTTAGGACACTTATGTATTGGGCAGTTGATTCTTTGAATATTTGTTGTTGGGGGATTTAATTTTTTAAGTTCCAGGTATATTTTAGATATGAGGCCCTTGTATGTTGTATGACTAGTGAAGATCTTCTCCCAATCCGTGAGCTTTCTAGTGATCTTGCAAGCCATGTCCTTTGCTGGGCAGAAGCTCTGCAATTGCATGCAATCCCATTTGTCCAAGCTTTTATTTTATTTTTTTTTGTGTTTCTGGGTCTCTATTAAGAAAATTTCTGCCTGTGCCAAGGAGACCTAGGGTTTCTCCTATTCCACCCTGTAATGTTTTCAGAGTGTCTGCTTTGACTCTGAGGTCTTTAATTCATTTGAGTTCATTTTGGTGCATGGTGATAAGGATCTAGCTTTAGTTTTCTACAAGTAGTTAACCAATTTTTCCATCACCATTTACTGAAGAGACTGTCTTTCTTCCACTCTATTTTTTAGTTCCCTTATCAAAAATTAGATGCCTATGGGACTGTAGGTTCACATCTGGTTTTCAATTCTATTCCATTGGTCATCTTGGATGTTTTACATCATATTTCCCTATTTGGATTCCCTTTAAGATTGCATCTAGTCTTATTGCCCCAGCTAGCATTCTAATACTAACTTGAAGAGGAGTGGAGAGAGCAGACATACTTATCTCTTTCCTGAATTAATAAGAAATGGCTTTAACTTTTCACCATTAAGTATAATGCTAGCTGTAGGTTCGTCAATTCTAAGCAGAAAGAACAGCACTGCAGCAATATCAGTTCCAAATTTCAAACTATACTAAAAAGCCATAGTAATACAAACAGCTTGGTACTGGCACAAGAACAGTCCTGAGGACCAATGGAATAGGACTGAAGACTCAGAAATAAAGCCACTGACCTATAGCCACCTAATCTTTGACAGGGGAGCTAAAAAAATTGAATAGAAGAAAGACAGCCTTTTCAGTAAATGGTGCTGACAAAATTGGTTCAACACCTGTAGAAAATAAAAGATATATCCATATATATAAAACACTCTGCATGATAATCAAATCAAAATGGATCAAAGACCTCAAAATAAAAGCAGACACTGTGAAAACATTACATGAAGGATAAGAGAAACTCTAGGGCTCTTTAGCACAGGCCAAAAATTTCTTAATAGAGAACCAGAAAGAAAACAAATCAAAGAAAGGTTGGAGAAACGGGATTGCATGAAACAGCAGAGCTTCTGCATGGTAAAGTTCATAGATAGCAAGATCAATAAAAAGCCCACTTACTGGGAGAAGTTCTTCATGAGTCATAAAACAGACAAAGTCTTATATATAAAATATACTTAGGACTCAAAATCATAAATCCCACAACAACAAATCCTCAAAGGAACAACTGCCCAATAACTAAGTGGGCTGAAGACTTAAAGAGAGACTTCTTTGAAGAGGAAATAAAAAATGTCCATTAAACGACAAACAAGTCGTTTAAGGATTCAGGTGGACCTGTTGCAACAATGAGAAGTACAAAATGTCATGTCAAAACCAGCTTTACAATTTCGGTGTGGGGGGGGAGGGGGGGTATAATTGGGTGGGGAGAGGGGGGTAAAATTGGGTGGGGGGAGGGGGGAGGCGGGATAGGGAAGTGAAGGGTAAACAAAGGAGGAGGCTGCAATGCTTGGTAAGAAATGTATGCATTATCCTGCCCATGTAATTGTAGCCCCTCTGTACAGTATGTTCTCAAAGAAAATAAAATACAATTAAAAAAAAATGTCCATTAGACAAATGAAGGAATACTCAAATTTTCAAGTCATAAATGAAATGCAAATCAAAACATTGAGATTACACCTCACTCCAGTTAGAATGGCTGTAATCAAGAAATGTAATAATGACAGATGCTGGTGGGGATGTATCTAAAAGAGAACCCTACTGCATTACTTGTAGCTGTTTAAACTTGTTTAACCACTTTGGAAAACAGTATGAAATTTCTTCAAAAGACTCCACCTAGAGCTCCCCAATGACCCAGCAACCCCACTTTTGCACACTTACCCAAATGATCACAAAACTACCAGCATAACCATGTTTATTGCAGTATTAGTCACAATAGCTATGTTATGGAACCAACCCATATGCCTCTCAGTAGATGAATGGTTCAAGAAAATGTGGTACATACACACACACACACACACACACACACACACACACACACACACACACACTGGAATTCTATGCTTCCATCAGAAAGAATGGAATTGCCCCATTTGTTAGGAAATGGAAAGACTTGGTAAAAATTATATTAAGTGAAGTAAGCCAGACCCAAAGAAACACCCATGGTTTACCTTGTCTTACCTTTGTTGGCAAGGATTAGTACATGTCTAGGACAAGTAGAGAAGATCAAAGCTAGGTACATATGTCAATACAAGATGATGTTAAGCAAAATGTACTCCAAGTCAGAGACACAATTGGTTTTTCCTTTCTTTCTTTTGTTTTTAGTATGATTATAATGAACTCTATGATCATTTTGTAAGTTATTCCCCCACGGTAAACCCCGGTTTTCATTTTATTTGATTCCAGTGTTTTGCATCATATATATATATATATATATATATATATATATATATATATATATATATTTATATATATATATATATATATATATATGTAATTGTAATTTGGGGAGTGGAAGGAATATAGCAGAAAGCTTAAATGGGGATGCAGGTTGACCATTGTGACAATGAGATGTACAGGACACTGTGTCGAAAATGAGTTTACAATGTCAGGCAGGGGTTGAGGAGGGAGGAGTTGGAGATGTGGGGACGGAAAAGATGGCAGGGGAAAAACAAAGGAGGAGGTAACAATGCTGTATAGGAAATGTACTCGTTATCTAGTTCTGTAACTCTGAGCCCTCTGTACAGTTATTTTTACAATAAAAATATATTTAAAAATCTCTACCCGATGTTAATTTCCAGTGCTGCCCTCAGAATTGCATTTTCTGCTTATTCTGGCTGTGGTTAGGTCCACCTGCCCAATGGATCAGTAGTCTTCAAGGCATCTTGGTCCTGCAGTGGGACTTGGATTTTCCAGTGCTGGTTGGAACCAGTCCAAGGACAGGACAAAACCACTTCCAGGACATGACTTCGTTATTGCCCAGGCAACTAGGATTGCAAGCAGAATTTCTCTGAATTTGACTACAGAAAACAATCAGTGAAACAAAAGGCAAATCCACCAAACACCTCCTCCCTCCCCCCACCATTTCCTCCTTTCTCCCTCCCTGGGAAAGTATAAAATAATTTTGCAGGTTTTGACACACACACAAAATGCCCACCATCTCCCCTGGTAAACTTGGTTTCAAGTCACTAAGTCATGTCAACGGATAATGCTGCATTCATTATTCTGGACAACATCTTCAGGTTGTTTGATGCTTTAATTTTTTGTTGCTGTTGTTGGTAGGGGGGCCTGAACTCTGGGTCTGGGTGCTGTCCTTGAGCTGATCAGCTCAAGGCTAGTGCACTACCACTTTAGCCACAGTGCCACTTCCAGTTTTTTCTGCTTATGTGGTGTTGAGGAATTGAACCAGGACCTCATGCATGCAAGACAAGCACTCTACCACAAGTCTTCTTCCAACCATAATGCTTTCATTCTTTAAAATTTCTTTTTGTCAGTCATGGGTCTTGAACTCAGGGCTTGGGTATTAACATATCCCAGAGTGCTTCAGCTTAAGGGGAGCCCTCTCCCAATTGAGCCACAGTGTAACTTCCTGTTTGGAGATAACTGACTCACAGACTTTCATGCCAGGATTTGCTTTGAACAGGTAAATTTTTAAATTATATTTCTTCTAGGTGTTTATTGGTACATTACAGTTTTTCTGGAATTTAAAGTTTTCTGTAAACCTTTGCCTTCAAGTAATGCAACAGCATTAAATATTACATTTTGAAGCTATCCTTTATCACATCCATTTTGAAATTATTATCTTAAGATGAAATTCTAATTCTTTGTAGTAGCAACCCATAAAGTCCAAATGGGAAATATTCTAATTTCAGCAGCCTTGACTCTCCTTCTTCTTTTTGTTCTCTCTAGTATCTTTTCTTGTTTTGGAACAAGTGTCATGGACTGTCCAACCATTCAAAAGGAAGATTATTCCATTAATTTAATACAAAAGGAATCCAGCCTGCCTGCATGTCAAGGCAACTTTGAGAATAATGTTAATCTAATAATTCATGTCAGTGGATTTTCAGTCATTTCAATAATTTTTTGTTTAACCACTCATTAAAGAGGTCCCAAA
Source organism: Dipodomys merriami (assembly GCF_024711535.1). Lineage (NCBI taxonomy): Eukaryota > Metazoa > Chordata > Mammalia > Rodentia > Heteromyidae > Dipodomys > Dipodomys merriami. Next base: position 93,997 of record NW_027202390.1, read on the forward strand.
AAGCTAGAATCAAAAAGCATGTTCTGCTTTCTAAGAATGTTTAAAAAGCTATTGATTCAACAAGACACATTCTATTCTTTCAAGATTCCTATGTGAAGAATTTCTGTTTTAACATAGCCCTTACCACTGACCCCTTCCCTTCAAACTTGTAGCTTTGTTCAGTTTTCTTGTTTCAGCTTTCATTTTGGTATTAGCCTTAGTAATATCCTTGTAGTATTTGACAATGAAATCCCATTTATTGTTAGAGAGCTCAATTCATATTGCCAAAGGCAGACTCATGAGCATATCATAAAGCATAAACTATTGAGTATCATTAACATGATCATATGCAAATATTCCATAAATTAATACAAGTACCACATAAATGTGCAACTTCATAAACTTTTAAAACTGCAAAGTAGTTACATATCTATGTCATAAAATAATTCAGATCACTGGTAGAAGAGATTAAGCTAAAACTTTTGTTTATATCATTCCCAATATTATTGTCAAATTTTCTTTTCTCATTAACTTTCACCTTAGGGCCTGCTTTTCCTAGCAACAAGTTATAAGTTGATATCCTTGGATTTTAGTCCCTTCTGAGTAACCTCTTTTCTTTCCACTACTAGTTAGTTCCTCATGTTAAATCCCTGAGGAATAATGTCCAATTGTGCCTGCATGAGGAGTACCCAATTCGACTGTCTGTGCCTACTCTGGCCTTGCTTTGTTTGGGAATGTGGTACCATAGACAGGGGTATCAGGAATCAGGTGGCTGGAACCATGGTGTTAAGAATTATGGGGAGCAAAATGAGTAGCAGAGAATAGGATAACACGGAAAGGGTAATTGTGACTGTAATTGGTGAGTTGCATTGGCAGGAAATTGGGTAGCAGCAACAGCTTTGCAGGGGTTTGGGTAGTTAATACATGCATCCAGAACAATTTAGCATTGACAAGGAAGCATAGACAAAGTGAAAGATAAAAGTTGTGAGATATTGTTGGAATTCTTTTCTACCCATGCTAAAAACATGGAGGAGGGTTATTTTAAACTAAACTACAAAAGATAATTTAAGGTCTTGGTGCTAACAAATCTGTCCAGGTATTATTACTTTAAACAGAGAATTCAAAGTTGTTTTTCTTCATGAATACAGAGATCAAAGGTATTATAATACTTATTTCAAAATGCAAATTAAAGGGAAAATTAGTCAGGAGGTGAAATTCATATTGAATGTTAATATTTAAGAGGAAAAGAAGATCCTAGATGGCAGACTAAAGACAAAGCAATATCAGAGCATTATATGTTCAATAATAATTAAGTAACTTTAATTGAAAAATTGAGTTGGAATGTACACATCAGGCAAAGGCAAGCAATCAGCCTAACACTAACAAAGAAACACCATAATGTATATCTCACAAAAAGGAACCAAGTTCCTTATCCTTGATTTCAATGATACACACAAGCGCGCACGCGCGCACACACACACACACACACACACACACACACACACACACACACAAATGTATGCAACAGATCAATCTACTCACATCCATTCAACATGAACCAAAGATCTTCAAACTTTAAAAGTTTGAAGTCTTACTCTGAAAACATTACAGGATGGAATAGGAGAAACCCTAGGTCTCCTTGGCACAGGCCGAAATTTTCTTAATAGAGACTCATAAATACAAAATAAAATCCAAGACAAATGGGACAAATGGTATTGCATGCAATTGCAGAGCTTCTGCATGCAAAGGACACAGCTAGCCAGATCACTAGAAAGCCCATGGATTGGGAGAAGAACTGCCCTAGCCAAACAACATACAAGGGTCTCATATCTAAAATATACCTGGAACTCAAAAAATTAAATCCCTCAACAACAAATCTTCAAAGGAACAACTGCACATTAAATAAGTGGGCTAAAGACTAAAAGAGAAACTTCTCTGAAGAGGAAAGAAGGATGGGCAATAAACACATGAAGAAATGCTCAACCTCTCTAGTCATAAAAGAATTGCAAATAAAAGCAACATTGAGGTACCACCTCACCACAGATAGAATGGCAAAATCAAGAACTCAGATAACAACAGATGCTGGAGGGGATTTGGACAGATGGGAACCTTACTACATTGTTGGTGGGAGTGTAAACTTGTTCAACCACTGTGAAAAGCAGTACAGAGGTTCCTCAAAAGAATCCACATAGAGCTCTCCTGTGACCCAGCAATCCAAATTTTTGGGCATTTAACCACATGATCACAAACAAGACCATACTAAAGCTACCGGCACACCTATTTTTTATTGTAGAATTATTTACCATAGCTATGATATGGAATCAAATGAGATGCCCCTCAGTAGATGAATGGATCAAGAAAATGTGGTATATATACACAATGCAATTCTATGCATCCATCAGGAAGAATAACATTGCTCCATTTGTTAGGAAATGGAAAGACTTGGAAAAAATTATATTAAGTGAAGTAAGTCAGACCCAAAGCATCATAGGTCCCATTGCTTCCCTTATTTGAAATAACTAGTATATGCTGAGTCAAGCAGAAAAGGTCAGATAAATTGATGCTAGAGGAATGAACACTAAGATAAGTATTCAATTTTTTTCTTTCATGCAGTTGTTTCTAACATATTTATAAGATGATTTCTATACTGCTTTTCAGGTCTCTCCCCCTGCTTTCACGGTATTTGATGTTGGTACAATTTGTGAAGGGGAAGGGAAAAAACAAATCGTTTAACTAGGGATACAGGTGGACACATTGCAACAATGAGATATACAAGTAATTATGTCGAAAAATTAACTTTACAACTTTGGTGAGGGGAGGAGGGTTTTGGCTATCTACTTTCCAGTTGAATTATAGGTGTAGAAGCAAAACGTAATACAAAGCAATACAAACCAGTTCTTACTATAAATCATTTTTCTCTGAACATCTTAAAAATAAATTAAGACATCATGAAATAAAAAATCCCTTGATACCAATCAAAATTCCAACCTCATTCTTCAAGGAAATAGAAGTGGCAATCCAAAAATTCATATGGAACAGTAAAAAACCCCAAATAGCAAAAACTCTCCTTAATGGAAAGAACACTGCTGGTGGAATATCAATACCAAATTTCTAACTCTACTATAAAGCCATAGTAATCAAAACAGCTTGGTAATGGCATAAGAACAGACCTCAGGACCAATTGAATAGAATTGAAAACCCAGAAATGAACCTACAGACCTATAGCCAACTAATCTTCGATAAGGGAGCTAAAATAATAGAATTGAAGAAAGACAGCTTCTTCAATAAGTGGTGCTGGCAAAATTGGTTAACTGCTTGTAGAAAACTAAAACTAGATCCTTATATGTCAACCTGCACCAGAATCAACTGCAAATGGAACAAAGACCTTGGAGTCAAAGCAGACACTCTGAAAATATTACAGATGAAATAGGAGAAACCCTAGGTCTCCTTGGCACAGGCTGAAATTTTCTTAATAGAGACCCGGAAACACAAAAAATCAAAGAAAGGTTGGACAAATGGGATTGCATGAAGTTGCAGAGCTTCTGCATGGCAAAGGACATAGCTTGCAAGACCAATAGAAAGCCCACAGATTGAGAGAAGATCTTCACTAGCCATACAATGGACATTGGTCTCATATCTAAAATATACTTGGAACTCAAAAAATTAAATCCCCCAACAACAAATCCTCAAACAACTGCCAAATAAATAAGTGGAATAAAGACTTGAAGAGAAACTTCTCTGAAAAAGAAAGAAGGATGGCCAATAGACACATGAAGAAATGCTCAACCTCCATAGCCATAAAAAAAATGCAAATCAAAACAACATTGAGATACCACCTCACCACAGTAAGAATGGCTATAGTCAAGAACTCTAACAATAACAGATGCTGGAGAGGATGTGGACAGAAGGGAACCTTACTTCATTGTTGGTGGGAATGTAAACTTGTTCAACCACTTTGGAAACTAGTATGGAGGTTCCACAAAATACTTCACTTAGAGCTCCCGTATGACCCAGCAATCCCACTTTTGGGCATTTACCCAAATGTTTACAAACAAGACCACACTAAAGCTACCAGCACAACTATGTATATTGCAACATTGCTTACCATAGCTAAGATATGGAACCAACCCAGATGCCCCTCAGTAGATGAATGGATCAAGAAAATATGTTATATATACAGAATGGAATTCTATGCCTCCATCAGAAAGAATGATATTGCCCCATTTGTTAGGAAATGGAAAGGCTTGGAAAAATTATATTAAGTGAAGTAAGCCAAGCCCAAAGAAACATAGGTCCCATGGTTTCCCTTATTTGCAATATCTCGTATATGTATGAGTCAAGCAGAAAAGGTCAGATAATGTGATGTTAGGAAAATGAACCCTTAGATATGTATTTTAATGTTTTTTTCTTTCATGCATTTGTTTCTAACTCATTTATAAGATTATTTCTTTGTTGCTTTGTATGTCCCTCCCCCACAGTATAATCCCTGCTTTCACTATATTTGATGTTGGTATAATTTGTGGAGGAGATGAGAAAAACAAGTCATTTAAGGATACAGGTGGACCAGTAGCAACTATGAGAAGTATGAGTTTTCATGTCGAAACCGAACTTTACAACTTTGGTTCGGGGAGGGGAGAGATTGGGTGGGGGAGAAGAGGGAGGCTGGGAAGGGATGTAAAGGGTAAACAAAGGAGGAGGCTGCAATCTTGATAAGAAATGTACTCATTATCTTGCTTATGTAATTGTAACCCCTCTTTACAGTATGTTCACAAAAAAATTAAAACTAAAAAAAGAAAAAAAACCCTAAGTTTAAAACATCCTTCTAGACAAGTTAAAGAAATAATGAGACCAAGTATTTTTAGAATAATTTCAGAGAGCTTGAACTGAGGGCCTGGATTCAGTCTCTGAGATTTTTTACTCAAGACTAGTGCTGCCACTTTGAGCCACAGTGAGACAGAAAAGTCTCACCAATTTTCCTCTCCAGACTGCCTTTGAACTAGGATCTAGAGGTTTCAGCTCTCTGAGTAGCTAGGATTATAGGCATGAGCCACTTGCACCTGGCTAGAATAATTGCTTACCTGAGACAGAGGCCAGTTATTATTAAATGTCAATCATGTTTAACTTTGTAAAATAAAGTTAACTGAAATGTCTTCCACTAGAAAAAAGGAATTAAATGTGCAGATGGGTTACAAAGTTCTTACCAAAAGCTACATATTTTCCTTTTTTTTTCTTCCAAAATTGTTTGCTTTCCAGAATCATACCTTATCTTTCCTTGATGGTTTCTTTAGTTTATTTCATACATGCCCACAGCTGTTTCAACTATCAATCCTTATGTTAAGACCTTGCTAATATCTATTTTCAGTCGAAACGGCTTGTATGCACCTCTCATCCATATATTCAACTGACATAAAAACTTGTGAAACAATAATCATCTCTTATCATTACTGGATATTAAAGTGTAAGTAAAATTTAAGAAAATAAAAAATACCATAAATAAACATAACATGATTTTAATAGTAATGCTAAACATAAATACAACGTTGATTATTTTTCCCGAGCAATTTAATAAAAACCTCAAGGAAAAGAAATCAATTTTTTTGAGGGCTGATATTATGGTTTAAAATTAGGACCTAACCTTGTCACTTAGACTTTTTCCCTTAATAGTGGTGCTCTGTATTTGAACGACATCTCCCCTTCCAGTTTTATTTGGGGGATCATAGAGAGAAAAGAATCTCATGGAATACAAATTTTTTGTGTCCCTATCTTGGGGTTCATTTCACAAAACATCCTCTTATATGGTTATATGTTACCATGTACTAGTTACTCCAAGTAAGATTGACCATGGGGCCTATGGTTATTTGAGCCTGGCTTATTTCACTTAATATAATTGTTTCTGCGTCTTTCCATTTCCTAGCAAATGGGGCGATGTCATTCTCTCTGATGGAGGAATAGAATTCCAGTGTGTGTGTGTGTGTGTGTGTGTGTGTGTGTGTGTGTGTGTGTGTGTGTGTGTGTGTGTGTGTGTGTGTGTGTGTGTGTGTGTATCACATTTTCTTGATCCATTTATCTACTGAGGGGCATATGGGTTGGTTCCATATCTTAGCTATGGTAAATAATGCTGCAATAAACATAGATGTACCAGTAGCTTAGTATGGTCTTGTTTGTGATCATTTGGGTAAATACCAAAAAATGTGGACTGCTGGATCATAGGGGAGCTCTAAGTGAGGACTTAGAAAATATTATATCAAGTGAAGTAAGCCAAAACCAAAGAAACATTGGTCCTATGTTTTCCCTTATTTGCAATAACTATTACATGTCTGGGATAAGCATAAAAGTTCAAAAGCTATGTACATACGACCAGATAAGATGATGTTAAGTGAAATGAACCCCAAGATAGGGTTTGTAATCTACCATGTGTTTTTTTTATGTTCCTTCCCCATGGTTTAACCCTTGTTTTCACTATATTTAGTGTTGGTGCCCTGTATCTTGTATACACCCTTCTCTAGCTTGGGGAGGGGAAGGGAAAAAACAAAATAGATAAATAGTGATACAGGCTGACCCATTTTAACAATGAGATGCACAAGACACAATGTTAAAAAAAGATCTTCACAATATAGGCGGGGAAGAAGGGATGGGAGTACAGGGGTGTGTATTTGTGGAGGTGGGAGGGGAGGGTAGGGGAAAAACAAAGGAGGAGGTAACAATGCTTGATGGAAAATGTACTCATTAACTTGCTCATGTAACTATAACCCCTCTAAACAGCATTTTTTACAATTAAAACCTCTTTTAAAAAATAGAAGGTGTGCCGGACACCTGTGGCTAACCCCTGTAATCCTAGCTACTCAGGATGCTGAGATCTGAGGATCACGGTTCAAAGACAGCCCTAGAAAGAAAGTCTGAGAGACTCTTATCTCCAATAAAACCACTAGAAAACAGATACTGGTGCTGTGGCTCAAGCGGTAGAGCACTCCCCTTGAGCTGAAGAGTGCAGGAACATCGCCCAAGAACAGAGTTCAAGCCCCACGACCGACAAAAAAACAAAAACAAAAACAAAAACAGGTGTCATGTACACCAAGTATAGTAGCTCCATCTGTAATCCCAGCTGATTGGGAAGCAGAAATGACAAGGATCTTGGTCTGAGGCAGGCCAAAGAAATAATTGCCAAGACAGCCTTCTCAACAAATGAGCTGGTCATAGTGGTTCACATCTGTAATCCTAGCGAATTATGTGGGAGGCATAGGTAGCAAAGTCTCAGTCAATCTAAGATCTGACCAGGGCAAAAGTTCAAGACCTCAAATAAATGAAATGGACTAGAAGTATGGCAAAAGTAGTTGAGATGCTTGGTGCTATACAAAGTCCTGTCTAGCAAGCAGAGAACCCCTGAATAGAACCCTAGTAATATTCCTTTCTTCCACCAAAAAGCCTAAATAACTTTGTCCTATTTGAACATCTAATTTCAAGGCCACTGACAGATCAGAGATGGTGAAATTATCTTAAAAATTAGGTTTGCAAAAGGGACAAAATTCTTTAGGTTTTGAAAAAATTGAAAACGTAGGAAAATGCATGTGATTTTTGTTAGCTCCATAATTCTTGAAAACATAAAATGTACTCAAGTATTTAATATATATCCATATGTGTGCATATATCCATGTATGTATATATATATATATATATATATATATATATATGTGTGTGTGTGTGTGTAATCATATATATATATGTACATACATATATATGTATGGTTCATCTCTTTTCCGTGTAGCAAATGGTACAAATGAATCTGTACTATCACTACTCAAAGGCATGCATAGACAAAGAGAATGAGCAGAGAACTGATACTCAGGAATCTATGGTTAGCCCTTAACCTGAAAATCTTTTACATCGGTTTGCATGTGTCAGTTACTGCAGTACAGGGACAATACGATGGCAATGAGATACCAGGCAGATGAAATGATAAATGAGAGATACAAAAGGTACAATATTCTTTCTGATGAGTAAGAAGAATTTCCAGTGTGTGTGTGTGTGTGTGTGTGTGTGTGTGTGTGTGTGTGTGTGTGTGTGTGTGTGTGTGTGTTACATTTACTTGATTCATTTCTCTTTTGAGAAGTATCTGGGCTGATTCAGTAAGCATGGTTGTGCTGAAACCGTTATGTCCTGGTTTGTATTCTTTCGGGTAAATACCCAGGAGTAGAGTTGCTGGATCATATGAAAGTGGGTAGTCAAAAGAGGAGTGAAGTGGGAAAAGGCAGAAGATTGAATAGGAGAAAAGGGGGAAAATGCAGAGAGGAATCCAGTAAATATCCTATAAAATTAAGAAGAGTGAAGGAAGAGCTGTATAGAGGAGGGATGGATGAGAATGTTGGAAGGGTTGGCATTGATCAATGTATATTGTACGCATAAACTGCTTTGTTTAATGATAACTGCTTTGCTACTTAAAATAATAATTAAAAAAGCATGTCCCTAAAATGTTATGCAATTAGAAGCAAAGCATGAGTATCTGTTCGGAAAATCTCTAGGGTCAATAAATCTTTTTTGGTTAGGATAAGTTTTAGAACAACACTAATGATACATATCATTTGAAGAAAATTTAATGATTTCCAGCTATTTAAAATAATAATTTGTGAAGACATGGCTCAAGTGGCAGAGTGCTACTTAGTGAGCAAAGCTGTCAGATAATGAATTCAAGTCTCAATCTCTAACAAAATTAAAAACATTCAGTATAATTCAGGCACTTTCCAGGGCACTAGTAGCTCATGCATTAATCCTACTTTAAATCAGAAAGCAGAGATCTGGGGACCTCAGTTCAATGTCAGCGTAGATAGGAACGTCTGTGAGACTCTCATCTCCAATTCACTGTCAAAGAGAGCTGGACGTGGACTCCTGGCTCAAGTGGTAGAATGCTAGTCTACGGCAAAAAGCTCAGGGGCAGAACCCAATCCTTGAGTTCAAGCCTTAGAATAGTGTATATACATCACAAACAAAGTAAGTCACTCAATTTCTCAACTTTCCATTTCCCTAATCCTAACTCTAATTTTGGAAAGAACCCTAAGAGTAATCTTGATGATAATAGCAACCCAATCCTAAAATTAATGGAAAATACTCAAGTTTAGACACATTCTAACAGATACTCATTGCCTTTGAAATGATTTGCAGTTTGCTCCAAATCCTAGATTTCCTAACTTGGACTCTGAAATCGTTCCCTGTTATGAATCATTAACCTCATATCTTCATATCATGAAAACTATCTCAGTTTCCACTGATCTGAAATCCTATATCTCCAAAAGAAGTTGCAGGTTTATTTAAAATCTACTTTAGTACCTAACCCTAACTATATATAAACCTTATAGAAACCTAACTCTAAATTTAACCCTATTCAACCTTGAATAGGAAACTTAGGAAAACTCTGTAGTTTTTGTTAAATTTCAAACTTATTTTACTTGAAAATCTTAGCAGAAAACTCAGTTTTACTGTAAAGCTTACCCTTCCCTAAGCCTAAGTCTAACCTGAACTAGAACAGTAACCCTAACCCTAGAACTAATAGCCTTTGGATTCTAAAAGCCATACAAATACATTAGTTTTTATTCATCTTAACTTTGATTCAACTCATGTTTCTAAAAATAGTTTGTAGTTTTACTCAGTATCTTGCCATTTTTGTAAACCGAACCCTAACTGGAATATTGAGACTAAGCCTCACATTAATCATACCCTAATCTTAATATTATTAGCACTTTCTTATTTTACATTCATCCTAATTCTAACTAGACTTGTTATTTGAAGATTTACTTTCAGTTTGGCCCTAAACTTTCCATTTCCCTAAGGCTAACTCTAACTCCAGCTGGAACTGAAATCTAACTTTCACTCTAATGATAGTCCAATTCTAATGTTTAAGAAAAAACTCTAGTTTTTAATCATTCTAATGGATACTCCAATTTGCACTCTGGAAATGCATTTCAATTTGCCCTAATTCCCAAAAATTTTCTGACTCTACCTCTGAAGTTATCTTGTTCACTAACATGAAGTATTATATTATTTGTCCTCAAATTCACTTCTCAGGAAAAATACTGTAGTTTCCAATGATCCTACCTTTCCCTGAATGCCTGTACCCTAAATCAATTTCAAATTTACTTGCCATCTAATCCATTACTTAACACTAACTCTCAAGCTAAACCTGGCTGGAAAAGTCTCATTAATCATTACAAGAATGATCACTGAGAAATAAATATAATGATAATGCTCTAGTTACTATTCAATCTCACATTTTTTAAAATATTATTTTATTTTATTTGAGAACATACTGTACAGAGGGGCTACAATTACATGGGCAGGATAATGCATACATTTCTTACCAAGCATTGCAGCCTCCTCCCTTGTTTACCCTTCACCTCCCTTCCCAGCCTCCCCCCTCCCCCCACCCAATTATACCCCCCTCCCTCCCCCCCACCGACATTGTAAAGCTGGTTTTGACATGACATTTTGTACTTCTCATTGTTGCAACAGGTCCACCTGAATCCTTAAACGACTTGTTTGCCCCCATCTCCTCCACATGTTATACTGACATCAAATATAGTGAAAGCGGGGGTTACATTGTGGGGGAGGGGCATACAAAGCAACAAAGAAATAATCTTATAAATGCGTTAGAAACATATGCATGAAAGAAACGAAAACATTAAAATACATATTTAAGGGTTCATTTTCCTAACATCACATTATCTGACCTTTTCTGCTTGACTCATACCTATACTAGATATTGCAAATAAGGGAAGCCATGGGACCTATGATGCTTTGGGCCTGGCTTACTTCACTTAATATAATTTTTTCCAAGCCTTTCCATTTCCTAACAAATGGGGAAATGTCATTCTTTCTGATGGAGGCATAGAATTCCATTGTGTATATATACCACATTTTCTTGATCCATTCATCTACTGAGGGGCATCTGGGTTGGTTCCATATCTTAGTTATGGTAAATAATGCTGCAATAAACATAGTTGTGCTGGTAGCTTTAGTGTGGTCTTGTTTGTAAACATTTGGGTAAATGCCCAAAAGTGGGATTGCTGGATCATAGGGGAGATCTATGTGAAGTCTTTTGAGGAACCTCCATACTGCTTTCCAAAGTGGTTGAACAAGTTTACATTCCCACCAACAATGAAGTAAGGTTCTTTTCTGTCCACATCCCCTCCAGCATCCCTACTTGATAGTGAAAACTGAATTTTTTTTTTTTTTTGGTCTGTCACGGGGCTTGAACTCTGGGCTTGAGCGCTATCCCTCAGCTCTTCAGCTCAAGGCGAGCCCTCTACTGCTTGAGCCACAGCTCCACTTCCCGGTTTTTGGGTGTTTAATTGGAGATAAAGAGTTCTCATGCACTTTGCTGCCAAGGGTGGCATCCAACTCCAGTCCTCAGATCTCAGTCTCCTGAGAGGATAGGATGACAGGCATTGAAAAGTATGTTTTGCTGGGTGCCAGTAGCTCATGGATGTCATCCCAGGTACTCAGGAAGTGAGATAAGAGGATCATGGTTCAAAGCCAGACTGGACAGGAAATACCTTGACACTCTTATCTCCAACAAACCATCAGAAAACTGGAATGGGTGCTGTGGCTCAAGTAGTAGAGTGCTTGCCTTGAGCTGAAGAGCTCAGGGACAGCACCCAGGCCCAGTATTCAAGGTGACAATCGAAAAAATGAAAGAAAGTAAAACATCTTCGCTGCAAAGATGTGGAGGTGTGTGTGGGAGGGTGTAGTGATTGAGAGACCAGGTGCTGGCCTCAATTTACAGACATTTCTAAGAACTCCCCAAATTTGCCCCAGTTTGAAGCCACAGTAGAATGGATGGTGTCTTACCAAGGACTCAAGTGTTCGAGGCCTATGGCAGGCAGAGAGTGGGCAAATGGGTGCAGGGGTGGGATTGTTGTTTCTGTATTCTCCCTAATGAAGGATGGATTTGGATGCTGGGTGTCAAAGTCTGAAGTAAAGGGTTGCAAGAAATTTTGTGTCCTGATGAAATGGGTTTTCTCTGGGTATATGAAGATGGATGATGTCTGGCACCTCTGGTGGCTCACAACTGTTATCCTAGCTACTCATAAAGTGGAAATGTAAAGACCACGGTTCAAAGCAGCTTGGGCAGGAAAGTCTGTGGGTCTTGATATCCAATGAGCCACCAGAAAACAAGAAACGTCACTGTGGCTCAAATTATAGAGTGTTCATCTTCTGCTGAAGAGCTGAAGTCCAGATCCCTTACCCAGAGTTCAAACCCCATGACCAACAATAAACAAAGGGGTTGGCTGAGTTTTCTACATTGCAGTGTGTACGGTAGGAAATCCCATGCTGGGTTCTGAGACATTCCAGATATGACAGGCTCAATGATGTGTCTACAGTTAGTCTGAGGATGATAGTGCCATCTTCTCACGGGTTGGATGTGATCCTAATAGAGGGAGTTTATGGTTTTGTTCTCAGGAACTTCTAAGGGCTTGGAATATCTGTGTGTATGTGTGTGTGTTTGTGTGTGTGTGTGTGTGTGTGTGTGTGTGTGTGTGTGTGTGTGTGTGTGTGTGTGTGTGTGTGTGTGTAATTTTCCCTTGTCTTTTTCTGTCCCTTTCTTGGTGGCTGGGCTGCCTCTTCTGATCTCAGATGGTGCCCCTCCTTCACACCGACCTTGCTTTAGCCCCCTATTAGGGTCTACAATGAGTCCTAAATTGCCACAGACCTGTGTTCCAACTTTTCTCTGGCACACAAGTCTGGCTGTAACAATATTTGGTTACCTCCAGGGGATTCTGGGTCAGTGATGCCAGCTGGCATAGGGTCTCCTCTGCCTGAAAGGGAGGGCCTCAGTCATGTCATGTCCTATCATTTTCCTCAACGGGGACTCTGACATCATATCCCTCTCATCAGGCTGGCAGTGGAGTGGGGAATGGGGGATTGCTGGTGGTCTGGCCAAGTCGAGCTTCACAGCTGACTGAAGACTGCCCAAGAAAGGAGGATGTAGTGCTACATGGGAGGTGAGGCCAAGGTGGCTTGGAAGTATAGGTCAGTTTCTAGGAAATGTAAATGTACTTTATCACAGGACAGTCTATCTTCTGGCCCCAGCTGGGCCTCTCAGGTCCTTCTAGACAATTCCAGATGCTCTGAATACAGAGGCACAGACTTTAGATTCCAGGGCCAGGGTCTGGGGGAATGAGAGGCTGGTATGGCCAATACCTCATTGTTTTGGGGTATTAGTGTTGACCTGGCTATGCACCCCCTTGTGTACTTTCACTTCTTAACCCAGTGTTGGCCACACACCGGCCCCTAGTGGCAGTACTGTGGAAGTGGCAGGAATGGAAGTGGAGTCTAGGATGACCAAAATCAGGATTTATGGCCTTTGTGGGTGGCAAAGGATGTCTTTTAAAAAACTCTTAGAGCTGGAACTCAGGGCCTAGGCAATGTCCCTGAGCTTCCTTTGCTCAAAGCTAACATTCTACCACTTGAACCAGAGCTCAACTTTCATCTTTTTTTTAGTAGTTTAGTGGAGATAAGAATCTCATGGACTCTCCTGCCTGTTCTGGTTTCAAGCTGCCATCCAAAGATCTCAGTCTTTTGAGTAGCTAGGATTGCTTTTATAAGCCACGGGCACCTGTTAAGGATGTTAGTGTGTGTGTGTGTGTGTGTGTGTGTGTGTGTGTGTGTGTGTGTGTGTGTTTAGCGGGACTTGAACTCATACCATAGATGCTATCCTTTAGCTTGTTTTCACAAGGTTGGTGCTGTACAACTTGAACTACAGTAGCTCTGCTTCCCAGCTTTTTGGTGATTTATTGGACATAAGAGTCTGCCCAGGCTAGCTTTTAATTTTTATTGATGCTCAGGTCTCAGGCTTGAGTTGCGAGGATGACAGGCATGAGACACCAGCGTCCAGCTGATAATGGCCTTTGTCCACAGTGGACTGGGATCTCCTGAAAACTTTATTTTTTTCTGTGCCAGTACTGGGGCTTGAAGTCAGGGTCTGGGCTCTGATCTCTTAACTTTTTCCCTCAAGTCTCTTACTCTACCACTTGAGCCACAGCCCATTTCTGGATTTTGGTAGTTCATTGACCAGAAGAGTGTCCCTAACTTTCCTCTGCTGAGCTGGCTTTGACCAACAATCTCTGATCACAGACTTCTTAATAACTAGGATTTACAGGGTTTGAGCCACTGGAGGCATTGGGTAGAAGTTTTTCTTAAGCAAGAGTTCTTCCCTGCATTTGCCCTGACTCCTCCATGCAAAGGGGGCCTGAGAGTCAGGATCTGTGAAAAATAGGCTTCCAGGCACAAAATTGGCTGGGGTCTTTGGTAAAAAATCAAGCTAATCTTCCCCTGAGCCCCATTCTGGGACCCCACCCACTGCCCTACCTGTGACTCAAGTACAAACCTTGACCCAGCCTTCATCGTTCTGCCAGACTTATCTGAGGCCACAGAACCTTCATTCCACCCACACCACCTTCTCGACAACACCCCTCAGGACCTTTGTGCATGCTCTGTACCTTCTGCCCGAGGCCCTCTGTCCTGTTCCACATCTTAGCAATCCTGTGGAATTTTGGCACTGGTCATATCACCTCCTGGAGGAAGCCTTTCCTTCCCTTCTCTCACTTGTTTTTTAATACTGAGTTGCTAGAGATCGAACTTGTGCAGGCTGACTGTCAAATGCTCTATCTTGTGTGTGTGTGTGTGTGTGTGTGTGTGTGTGTGTGTGTGTGTGTGTGTGTGTGTGTGTGTGTGTGTGTGTGTGTGTGTGTGTGTGTGTGTGTGCCAGTCCTGGGATTTGAATTCATGGCCTGGATGTTATCCCTGAGTTTTTATGCTTAAGGCTAGCATTCTACTACTTATACCACAGCTCTGGTTTTTTTGGTGCTTAATTGGAGAAAAGAGTCTCATATAGACTTTCCTGCCTGCACAGGCTTGCAGTTATAATCTTCAGATCTCAACTTCCTGAGTGCTATTATTACAGGGTTGAGCCACCATCACCTGCCCTCTACTCTTGCCTATAACCTTGGCCCTCTTCTGAATCCCAGAAGAGTATGTCTCACCAAGCTCACATTTTTTTTGCCAGTGTTATGGCTTGACTCAGGGTCTAGGCATGTTCCTGAGCTGCTTTTGCTCAAGGCTACATTCTATCACTTAAGCCACAGTGACACTTTTGGATTTTTCTGTTTATGTGGTACTGAGGAATCCAACCCAGGGCTTCATGCTTGCTTGGTAAGCACTCTATCACTTAGCCACATTCACAGCCCAAGGATTATTTCTAACAGGAACTATGAGGGTGGAATTTACTGGCATACTCTTTTCAGCACAGAAATCGCTGGCCATTTCAAATCTTTGCCAAGATTTGGGACCAGTGTAAGACTCAGCAATGAGGAATGATGAATGAGTGATAGCCACCAGGCCCCAGAGATCTAGGCTCACGTCCTAAAGAGGGATAGGGAATATGGAGCTAGAACCTTCCACAACTCCTACAGCCTAGGAACAGTGATCTCCATAGAGGCAGAGGCTGGCTGCTAAATATCCCAATGGCACACCTCAGCCAGAACATAATGAATCCATTGCATACACCAGCCAAGGCAAGCCTTCAGTTATTAAATGGCAGAGAAGGATACTTTGTTCAAGCTACTGACTCAGACTTAGTACCTTCTGAGGGCTTGTCCCAGCTTGCCCAGGTTGGGGGTCTGTTCATGGGCAACCTGCTGAATGCCCATCATCCATACATCATCCATAAATACACAGAGACATGGAGTTACTGCCTTCTTTTTATTCTTTGGCAGGTCTCAGGCTGAAATATGAGCCTAGGCCCTATTCCTGATCACCTCTTTCTCAAGAGTAGCGCCCTGCCCTTGAGCCACAGACCCAACCCATGGGGATATTTTCCTGTGATCTCTTAGAAATAAGAGTGTTGCGGACTTTCCTGCCCTGGCTGAATTCAAATTGGCAATCTCTACATCTCAGCCCCCTGAGGAGCTAGGATTACATACAGGAGCCACTGACACCTGGCTTTGTTTTCTTCTTGTTGTTCTTTTTTTAATCGTGACAATCTGAAATCTTCAGTGGCATTCCAATGGTTTGCATTCAAAGTAAACTTCCCAGGCCTGGAGTTCAAATCCCAGGACTGCCACACACAAATGGAGGGAGATCCTGACAAACTCATTCCTATTTACGTGAATGTTAATGGAATGTTATAAAAGTAATTAAATTTGCAGTTAATTCATGATTCTATTTTAGAAAGCCACACAACAATCATTGGATTTATATCTTCCATTCTTGCAACAAGTTGTGATTCCCCTAATGGAAGGATATTGATTAATTTTAATTAATGATTTTATAAGTATTCAACCATGATACTTCATTAAATGGAGACATAACTTAATAACTAAATATTGGTAACTATATATATAAAATTTAATAATATCATCACATTCTCTCTCTCTACACATATACACATATATATATATATACAGCAATCTACACACACACACATACACATATATATATATACATATAGATAGATAGATAGATATAGATATAGATATAGATTGGGCACTAGTGTGGCTTGGTAATAGGTCATCAGAATTTTCTGGCATCTCAGTTTGCCAGAGGTTAGTGTGCTAAGGCTTTGACCCCATTTATGGATTTGACATTGTAGGCCATGAGTTGAAATCCCAGCATTGCCAAAAATTTATTCATTTTTTCCCTGACAAAATGTCCTGGGTCTCAGTATGATGTATAATTCATATGCAAATATATCCTGAATGATAGGATGTAATAAATGAAATTGAATAAGGGTAATAAACGTCATACTCACTAAACTCATGTGTGTATTTTTCCAGTGCTGGGGCTTCAATTCAGGCCCTGGGAACTGGTCTGAATTTCTTGTCTTCAAGGACGGTGATCTTCTCCTTCACCCACAGTGCCACAGAGATCCCCAGATGCTGAGTTCAAATCCCAGATCTGCCAGAAAAATGGTGCAAATTCCAAGCCAGTGCCTTATTTTATTTTATTATTATATTTTTTGCCAAGCACGAGGCTTGAACTCAGGTCTTGGTATCTCTGCCACAGCTGGCCCTGGGATTCTAGGACACAAGTTCAAATCTCGGGTTTGGCAAGAAATAAAATAAAAAAGAAATGAATAAAATGGAGAAATTCAAGAAGGTGGTTTTACATTTTTTCCCTTTGCATTATTACCATCCTGAGTGTAAATGACAAAGCCCAGAAAGTGTTCGTGACATTGCATGCTGATGTTTAGCTGGCTATTAGGGAAGTCATAACCAAAACCAAAACTTAAGACTGGAGGTCGAATCACAGGGCTGCCACTAAGTATTGGCGGGAGATTCTAAGAAACCCATTTACATGTACATCCATTCGAATGGAATTCTATAAAAGCAACAACTTAGTAGTTAGTGTATGAGTATACTATAAAATTATACACATCAATTTTATTGCATTGACGAATTTTCAATTAATACTTTATTATGTATTCAACCATGATACTTAAAAGTGGAAGGAATAATTTGAATATCAATAATGGGTTGTAATATAATATATGTAATTTCGTAATATACAGACACATTTCTCATTTTTACATATATATAGGTATATATATATGTATATACATATACATATATGCCAATCTACACATTTATCTGTTCATACACTTGTCACTCCTGGGGCTCAGTGGTATAATGATGACTAGTACATACAAAGCCCTAGATTCGATTCCTCACTATCACATGCACATAAAAATCTAGAAGTTGTGCTCTTGCTCAAGCAGTTGAGCATTAGCTTTGAGCATAAAAGCTAAGGGACTGTGTCTAGACTCTTACTCAAGGTCCAGAATGGGCATGAAAAAAGATTGAATGTTGTGACTGCAACTCTATAAGGACAGGACTTCAAATACCTCCTCACAGAGCAAGCCGGGAATCTGGTGCTGACAGCTGCCATCTAACCTGACTTAGTCAGAGGTATACAACTGCAACTCAGCCCCACAGAACTAGATGCTGCTGGCTTGCTCACCCCTGTCATCCAAGATACTCGGGAGCTGAGATCTGACACTGGTGGGTTTAAAAACCAGCCCTGGCAGTATGTCTGTGAAACTCTGAGCTGTGGATCAAAGTGATAGATCTCTAGCCTTGAGCAAAAGATCTTACCGCAACATTTTAGTGTAATCGCTGTGGCTGACTCCACCCACCCCCAAAAATACCCCTCTGAATCATTAGATGTGAACTTTGTGCAGTTTGTAATGTGTTTCTGAAAGAATGGTGATATTGATGAAAGCACCTTAATACTAATGACAGCTTGTGGGATACATCTACATGATGAGTCCTTTCTGGGGTGCTGGGGCCCTCACAGGGTGCTGTGTGTTGAGTCCTGCACAGGATGCTATGTGCTGATTTCTTCACAGGTGCAGTAGGCTGAGTTCTGCATTTGGTGCTGGATGCTGAGTCTTTCACAAGATGCTGTGTGCTGAGTCCTGTAAAGAGGGTTATTTGGAGCTGGGCACCAGTGGTTCACCTGATTTCTTCACAGGTGCAGTAGGCTGAGTTCTGCATTTGGTGCTGGATGCTGAGTCTTTCACAAGATGCTGTGTGCTGAGTCCTGTAAAGAGGGTTATTTGGAGCTGGGCACCAGTGGTTCACGCCTGTAATCCTAACTACTCTGGAGGCTGAGATTTGAGGATAGTGGTTCAAAGCCAGCCCAGGCAAGAAAGTCTCTGAAACTCTGATCTCCAATTAACCACCAGACAACTGGAAGTGTCACTGTAGCTCAAGTGGTAGAGCACTAGCCTTGAGCTGAAGAGCTGAAGGACAGAGTGCAGGCCCAGATTTCAAGCCCCATGACAGACAAAAAAAAAGTTTTCTGTATTTTGTCCTTCAAAGGGTGCATTCTTTCATCTTGTTCTTGTAAGAACTCCACAACTCACATGAATATGCAGAAAATAATATTGAGGTTTGGATCTGTCCCAATGGCAGGGACAAAATTATGTATTACTGAAGACTAGTTAGTTGTCTACAGGAGATAAATGATTTGTCTTGTTTTTCAAAGTCATGAACGTTTAACTCGGGGCCTAGGCACTGACCAATACCTCTTGGGCTCATGGCTAGCACTCCTCCACACGGAGCCAAGGACCCCCTTGCAGCAGAGTGCCATGACTTAGGGTTCTATAACTGAGGTCTTTCATCCTATCTTCTCAAGTAGCTGAGATCTGGGTTCCAAACAATCCCTGACACAAATGGTACCATGAGACTATTATCTCCAAATCACCACTAAGAAACCTGAAGTAGAAGCTGGGTGCTTGTGGCTCATGCCAGTCTCTCTAGCTACTCAGGAGGATGAGATCTGTGGATTATGGTTCAAAGCTAGCCTCTGCAGGGAAGTCCTTGAGACAGCTCCAATGAACCACCAGAAAACCGGAAGTTGCTCTATGGCTCAAGTGGTAGAACACAATATTTGAGCTGAAGAGCTCAGGGACATCATCCAGGCCCAGATTTCCACTCCTACGATGAGAACAACAACAAAAAAGACATAAACAAACTAACAAACTTGAAGTAGAGGACTGGGAATGTGCCTTAGGGGTAGAGTGCTTGTCATATATGAAACCCTGGGCTTGATTTCTCAGAACAACATTACTAGGAAAAAGCCTGAAGGGGCTCTGTGGTTCAAGTGGAAGAGGGCAAACCTTGTACAAGAGAAACTAGGAACAGTGCTCATGTCTTGAGTTCAAGCTCCAGGACTAGTGTATGCACACGTACATGCACATACACACACTCACACACAGAGGGCAAGCAGAAGTGATGCTTGACAATGTGGTAAAGCACTAGACTTTGGCTCTGAGCTCATAATCAGCACCCAGGCCCTATGTTCAACCCCAAAACCTAGTCACCCAGGGCCCAACTAGGAGAGGTAAAAGGTTTCAAAACCTGATGTGCTTCACCAGTACTAGATGACAGGAAGCTTTGCGATGTTCAACATTTGCTTGGATTTCCCAAGCTTCTGGAAACCTAGGAGTGGCATTATAAGCCCATCATTGCCGGCACTGAAACGTTTCATTATGCTCAGTGCCCTAATTGTCTGCCTGAAGGATTCCTGAATTATATTGAGCACTGTATCTGAACACCAGAATATAGTCTCATAAAGGCAGGATAAGAGCACAGAACCTGGCCTGCCATGGGAGGTGGCAAAAATGAAGGTCTCCTGTTAAAACAAAGCACTGGGGAGAGAGATAACTAAGGGTAAAAAGAGGCCTTTTTCTCCTGACTTTCAGAGCCCACGCACACATCCTCACTAATTGGCCCAGATGGAGTTATTTGGTACACAGCTGTACAGGAGTGAGGGCTTTTGTGTGCCTGTCCAGAAAATGAGAGAGTCTTCCTCCAGCAGGCCTGTGATGAAGAGAAACCCTTAGGTTACAATGTGAACAGTGAAGGGAGGCCTGGAACATGCAATATCATAAAAGCAGTCTCTGTGTTCTGAACTCATTGTATTGAATACAATTTTTCTTGCTTGGTGCCATTCATCATAGCTACTCAGGAGATTCACCTAGAGGAATACATCCATACATACTCAAAGAAATTGAGATACAGGATTTCTTTTGAGGGGGCAGGTCCTGGGGTTGAACTATGAGCCTAGGCCTGGACCAAGAGCTCCTTTTGCTCAAGGGTACTACATTAAGCTTGCGTCACAGCCCCACTTTTGGGTTTTTCTGTGATCTGTTACAAATAACATTGTCAAAGACTTTATTCCACTGGCTGGTTTCAAACTCCAATTCTCTACATCTCAGCCTCCTGAGAGCAGGGATTACAGTCAGCTGGCACTTTCACCTTCGTTCTTTTCTTCTTTGTTTATATTCTGGACTGACTTCTTAATAGGGTCATTACGATGGTTAGGACTTATAAGTAAACTACACAATGTTCTTTATAGCTGCTTTCTCTGAGAGTATTTTCTCTCTTCATCTTACCCTCTGGTCACAGGGTTGAAGCCAAAAGTGAGAAATGAGTGTTACACGATTTAGGAGCAAATGTCAACAGGACATGTCAGTTCTGTCACTTAGCATTGAGCTGCAGTGAATTTACTGTCTCAGGATATGAGGACCAAAAGCTGGAGTGATCCTCATACAGTCTGCAATGCTCGATTTGCCTATAAAATGATCTAATAATTATGAGTGTTTTGTATCTCCAACCTTAAGTATCTGGGACACACTAGAAGCATGTTCCTGTTTCCGTTTTTCTCTAGTACCTCTTAAAATTTAGACTAAAGGTTTGGGTGGAGCGGCTTCTAGGTGAATCACTGAGGAAATCCACTTGAAGCCTCCTCAGGAGAACTGCATTCAAAGCCAGCCCTAGCAGGTAAGTTTTATTGTCTCCAATAAACCACCAGAAAACCAGAAGTGGAGAGTGGCCTAGAGGGTAGAGCTCCAGCTTTGAGAGAGAAAGCCAAGCAGGAGATACAGGCCAGACCAGGCAGGAAAGCCTAGGGGGCGCTTATGTCCATTGAACAACCAGATGGCTGGAAGTGGAGCTGTGCCAGTGGTAGAAACTCAGCCTTGTGAAAAACAGCTGAGGAATGCATCACATCCTCAGTTTAAGCCATGGGATGGCCACAAAAGAAAATTGAAAAAGATAAGGCCAAGTTAATGTATCAGTGTCCTACTTACTTACATGTGCATATTACTTCCCTAAGTGCAAAGAGGTTGTATGCAAAACTTCTGCTTTTATTTACTGATTTATGTTTTAGATATGCTCATTGTACATACTGCATCATTCTCTTCATTTCAGCCCCATTGCTTTTCTTTTCCAAGGTTCTAGGCCTGTTTCCTTATATGATGCACACTGACGGTATTAGCAGCCTTTATTTGCATTTTATTATGAGGCCAATTCAGAAGCAGTCACAAATCAGGCAGAGGAGGAGAAGATCAGAGTTCATAGAAATAAGCGGTATTCAGACAATTATACTTGGGGATGCAAAATGGTAGCATATATATGTAAAAACTACCATTAAGAAAAACGATGAGGGGGCTGGGAATGTGGATTAGTGGGAGAGTGCTTGCCTACCATGCAAGAGGCCCTGGGTTCCATTCCTCAGTAACACATACACAGAAAAATCTAGAATTGGTGCTGTAGCTCAAGTAGCAGAATGCTAGAGACAGTGCACAGGCCTTGAGTTCAGTATAAGAAATGTCAAAGAGATAACTATGTATGTAGTTATGTAGGTAGGTAGGTAGGTAGGCAAGTAGGTACGTTTGTACATAGATAGATAGATACATAGAAAAAAGAAAGACAGGAAGAAGAACGAAAGAAAGAAAGAAAAGAAAGAAAAGAAAGAAAGAAAGGAAGGAAGGAAGGAAGGAAGGAAGGAAGGAAGGAAGGAAGGAAGGAAGGAAGGAAGGAAGGAAGGAAGGAAGGAAGGAAGGAAGGAAGGAAAGAAGGAAAGAAGAAGGAAAGGTCGATAGATAGATAGGTAGGTAGATAGATAGATAGATAGATAGATAGATAGATAGATAGATAGATAGATAGATAGATAGATAGATAGATAGATAGATAGATAGATAGATAGATAGATAGATAGATAGATAGATAGATAGATAGACAGACAGATAGATGGAAAAATGATAGATGACTCTGGTCTTGGTCTTCAGGAGGAAAGAAGGGAACAATTCCCAGTCATGATGCTTCTGCAGTATGCCAGGACACCAGCATCACCTTCACACAACCACAGAGCAGGAATAATGTCTCTTTCCCACTTCTCAAGCAGCCAAAGGCTCCAGAGTCAAGAGGACAGACCCAGGTTCTAACTCAGCTGCTTGGAGACAAAAGAGAAATGACCCTTCCTCACCTTGGACTGGGGATTAGAATTATGATGTGGAGAATGAAGGAAGGAGAAAAGACTGGCAGAGGTAGAAGAAGGGCCTTCAAATCTGATAGATGGAGAGTAAAAATCCCACTCCCTAAGACCAGAGAGCAACGCTTTTCTACTTTGTTCCTCCCCTCTCCCTCCCTAAACTGGCTCTCTATTGGTAACCTAAAGATAGCCTGAGGCTCCCTTCACCTGAGCGAGGAAGGTTACTCATTGTTTGAGGAAGCTGAGAAAAGCCTAACCCTGGTGTAACTGTAACAAATGTTTCAGGTTTCCCCCATTGAATTTTTGGGAGTTTAATTGGAGAAAAGAGTCTCATATAGACTTTCCTGCTTGCATTTGTCATCCTCAGATCTCAGCTTCCTTTGGAGCTAAGATTACAGGGGTGAGCCAACAGCACCTGCCCTCCACCTGTTACCCATAACCTTGGCCCTCTTCTAAGTCTCAGTAGAAAATGTCTCACCATGCTCACTTTTTTTTTTTTTTGGCCAGTCTTGTGGCTTGAACACAGGGTCTGGGCATGTTCCTGAGCTTCTTTTGCTCAAGGTTAGCACTTTTATTGCTTAAACCACAGTGTCACTTTTGGATTTTTCTGTTTCTGTAGTAGGGAGGAATCGAACTCAGGGCTTCATGTGTGCTAAGTAAGCACTCTACCAGTAAACCACATTCGAAGCCCAAGGCTTACTTCTAATGGGAGTTATGACGGTGGGATTTATTGGATTACCCCTTTTGGCACAGAAATTGCTAGGATTTTCTCTTTCCCAGGAATTGGGACCAGCCTGAGACTCGGCAATGAGGAATGATGAATGAGTTATGGCACCAGCCCCCAGAGGCCTAGGCTCACATCCTACAGAGGGATAGAGGATATGGAGTCACAACCTTCGACAACTCCTACAGCCTAAGAATTGTGGTTTCCCTTGACAAGTGCCAGGACATAATTTACCCGTTGTACACACCAGTTGCACACACCAGCCCACACAAAGCTTTCCTGGCTTCAGTTATTAAACTGCAGTGAAGGATGCTTGTTCAAGATGCCTGCTCAGACTTAGTACTCTCTGAGAGCTTGTTCCAGCTTGCCCATTTTGGGGGGCTGGGCATGGGCAACTTGTTCAATGCCCATCATCCAGGCCCTGTCCCTGAGCCCTTTTGATCAAGGGTAGTGCTCTGCACCTTGAGCCATGGGCCTCTCTGGTATTTTTTGTTATTATTTTGTTTTGATTTCCTGTGATCTCTTAAGAACTATGAATGTCGAGGTCTTTCCTACCCAGGCTGAATTCAAATTTGCATCTCAGCCTCCTGAGGATCTAGGATTACAGGCAAGAGCCACTGACACATGGCTTCCTTTTCTTCTTGTAGTTCTTTTTTTTATGACAACCTGAAATCTTCACGGTGTCATTCCAATGGTTTGCAGTCCCAGGCCTGGAATTCCAATGCTAGGATGGCCACCCACAAATGGAGGGAGATCCTGACTAACTCATTCCTATTCATGTGAATGCTAAAGGAACATTATAAAAACAATAATTAAATTTTCAGTTAATTCATTACTCTATTTTAGAATGCCACACAAAAATTATTGAATTTATATCTTCCATTCTAGCACCATGGTATGATTAAGGATATTGACTGATTTTTTATTAATGATTTTATAAGTATTAGGTGGTGATACTTCATTAAATGGAAGCATAATTTAATGACTAATAATTTGTAAAAATATATAATTTAAGAATATCCTCACATTCCGTCTGTCAGCATATATATATATATATATATATATGTATATGTATATACATACATATATGGCACTACTGTGGATTGATCACAGGTCCTCAGAATGTCCTGGCAGCTCAGTTTTCTGGAGGCTGGTAGGCTAAGACTGTGACCCCATTTATGGATTGGGCATTGTAGGCCATGAGTTGAAATCCCAGCATGGCCAATAATGTATTCATGGAGTAAGAAGCCAATTTTGACACATGTTTTTCCTTCTCTGTAAAAGTCCTGGGTCTCAGTATATGTGATATGATGTAATAAAATAAATGTTTTTTGTGTAATAATACTAAATAAATAAGGGCAATAAATGTCATATGGAATGAACCCATGTATGTAAATAGATCTCCTATATGAGTATTATTTTTCCATTACTGGGACTTCAATTCAGGCCCTTGGAACTTTTCTGAACTTCTTGTCTTCAAAGATGGTGATCTTCCCCTTAACCCACAGTGCCACAGAGTTACCCAGACCCTGATTTTAAATGCCAGGCCTGCCAGTGAAATGGTGCAAATTCCAAGACAATGCCTTATTATTATTATTGTGGTGGTGGTGGTGGTGGTTATTGTTATCATTATTATTATTATTTGGTTTTAGGCAAAGCACCGGGCTTGAACTCAAGTCTTGGCATCTCTGCCAAAGCCAATCCTGGGAGCCTAGGTCCTGAGGTCAAATCTCAGGGCTGCCAAAAAAATAAAAAGTAAAAGTATAAAACTGAGAAGTTCAATCCAGTGGTTTTACTTTTCTTGTTCCTTTGTATTGTACCATCCTGGGCCTGGGTCTAAATAACAATGCCCAGACAATATGCATGACCTTACATTGCTGATGTTTGGCGAGCTATTAGGGAAGCCAAGCAGAAATCAGCAACTTAGGCCTGAAGTTTGAATCCCGGGACTCCCACTAATGAATGGCTGGCGGGAGATTATAGGAAACACTTTCCAGTGCTGGGAAAGTGGCTCAGTGGTAGAGCACTTGTCTTGCATGCTAGAGGCCCTGGGTTCGATTCCTTAGCACCACATAAGCAAAAAGAAAAAAGCCAGAAATGGCGCTGTGGCTCATGTGGTAAAGCACTAGCCTTTAGCTGAAGAGCTGAAGAGCTGAGATACAGCGACCAGGCCCAGAGTTCGGCCCCAGGACCGGACCCCCCCCAAAAAATAAAAAAATAAATATTAAAATTAAAATTTAAAAAAGAAACGCTTTCCAATAGACATCTGTACTAATAGAATGTTGTAAATGTAACAATTACATTAGCAGTTGCTGTACGATTATATTAAAAATTATACACAACAATTATACTACATTTACTACTTTTCAATTAATACTTTATTATGTATTCAATCATGATACTTAAAAAAAGGAAGGAATAATTTAATTGGCAATATTTGGTAGAAATATATATGCAATTTCATAATTTACAGACATCCCTCATTAAATAAATCTACATCTATCTATCTATCTATCTATCTATCTATCTATCTATCTATCTATCTATCTATCTATCTATCTATCTATCTATCTATCTATCTTTCTATCTACCAATCTACACATTTATCTTTTTATACACTTGTCACTACTCGGGCTCAGTGGTAAGAGTGCTCGCCTAGTAAGTATGATGCCCTTGGTTCAATTCCTCACTACTATGTGCATAGAAAAATCCAGAAGTTGTGCTGTAGTTCAAATATTCGAGCACTAGCTTTGAGCATAAAGGCTTAGAGACTGTGTCTAGAGCCTTACTCAAGACCCAGGATTGGCACCAAAACAAAACAAAACAAAACAAAAAACCCCGAAAAGATAGAATTTTCTGACTGTAACCATATAAGGATAGGGCTGCAAATACCTCATCACAGAGCAAGCTGGGAGTCTAGTGCTGACATTTGCCATCTAACCTGAATTAGCCAGAGGTAATCCGCTGCAACCCAGTCCCATGGACTAGATGCTGCTGGCTTGCTCATCCTGTCATCCAATATACTCGGGCTGAGATCTGACACTGGTAGGTTTAAAACCCAGCCCTGGCAGGAAGTCTGTGAAACTCTGAGCTGTGGATTAAAGTGGTAGAGTTCTAGCCTGATCAAAAGACCTTAGGACAGTACCCCCAACATTTCAGTGCAATCCCCGTGGTTGACTCTCCCCCCCCCCAAAAAAACCCTCACTCCTCTAAAATCTAAATTTGGACTGTTTGTGGTTTGTTTCTGAAAGAATGGTGATAATGATGAAAGCACCCTAATTCTAATGATATTATGTGGGTTACAGCTATGTGATAAGTCTTTCATGAGTTGTTGTGTGCTGAGTCCTTCATGGGGTATATTTTTTCATTTTTTTCATCTGGTTCTTGTAAGAGCTCCACAAGTAAGATGATTGTGCAGATGAGAAATTTGTGGCACAGATATGTCCTCATGTCAGGGCCAAAATTATGTATGTACCTAACTATAGTGAGTTGTCTCCTGCAGACAATTGTTTTGGTTTATGTTTCTTGATCATGAAACTTGAATGCAGGGCCAAGCCACTGACACTTACCAGTGGGGATCATGGTTAGCGCCCTACCATATGGAGCAAAGGACCCCCTTGCAATAGAGTGTTACAGTCTAGTCATGTAGTACCTGAAGTCTGTCATCCTGCCTACTCAGGAAACTGAGATCTGATGATCTGGGTTCAAAACTATCCCAGACACAAAAGGTCCCATGAGACTATTATCTCCTATTCACTACTTAGGAACTTGAAGTGGAAGCTAGTCGCTGCTGACTCGTGCCTGTCATCCTAGGTACTCAGGATGCTGAGAGCTGAGGATCACGGTCCAAAGCCAGCCTGGGCAGGAAATTCCTTGAGACGCTTCTCTCCAGTGACCCACCAAAAATGTGAAGGTGTGCTGTTGCTCAAGAGGTAGAGCGATTGGCTTTCCCTAAAGAGTTCAAGGATAACACCCAGGCCTAGATTTAAATTCCTCCAATTTCCAACAAAAGAAAGAAACCTGAAGTAGAATGGTGAGAATGTCTTAGGAGTACAGTGTTTTGCATGTGTGAATCCCTGGGTTTGATTCCTTAGTACTACATCTCTAGAAAAAAGTGTGAAGTGCCTGTGTGCCTCAAGTGGTAGAGTGCTATCCTTGTACAGGAGAAACTCAGGTACAGTGTTCAGGTCCTGAGTTGAAGCTCCAGGACAAGTATATGAACACACATACATGCACACAAACATACACACACAGATACCAGAAGTAAAGCTGTGACACCAAATGATAAAGAACTGAGCTTCTGCAATGAGTTCATAGTCAGTACCCAGGTCCTGTGTTCAACCCTGAAACACAGCCATCCAGGGCCCAACTAGGAGAGGTCAAAATTTCAAAATCTGATGAGTTTTACCAGCCCTAGATGACAGGAAGCATAGTGATATTACACATGTGCTTTGATTTAGCAAGCTTCTGAAAACGCAGGGAGGATCATTGCCAATAATGAATCATTTCATTAGGTTGAGCTCCCTAGTTGTCTGCCAGAAGGACCCTTGAATTAATTGTAGCAGGTTATTTCAACACTGGAACATAGTCTAACAAAGACAGGATAATTGCAGGGAACTTGGCCACGGAAGGTGCACAAATGAAGTCTTCCTGTCACAGGAGAGCTCTCGGCAGAGAGATAGGTTGAGGTACATAGAGGCCTTTTTCTCCTGGCCTTCAGAGCCCACCCACACTCCTCACTAATTGGCCTAGAAGGAGTTTTTTTTAAAATCACTCAGCTGTACAGGAGTGAGGCCTGTTCCAGCAACGAGGAAGACTTCTTCCAGCAGTCCCTGATGTGCAGAAAACCTCAGGCTACAATGGGAACAGTGAGAGGAGCCCTGGAAGATGCACTGTCTTGAAAACTCTCTCTGTTCTATGAAATCATTCTATTCAAAGTAAATTTCCTAGCTGGATACCTTTTATCATAGGAACTCTAGACCTTCACCAATAGAAATACATGCATACATACAAGGGGTGACATGTTGTTACTGGCTTTTTTTTATTAGAAGGTCCGGGGGTTTTACTATGAGCCTAGGCAATGTTCCTGAGCTCCATTTGCTCAAGGGTAGTGCTTTGCCCTTGAGTCATAGCCCCATTCATGGGAATTTTTATTCCTGTAATCCCTCAGAAATAAGAGTGTGGTGGGATTCCCTGTCCTGGCTGAATTCAAACTGGCATTCTCTACCTCTTAGCCTCCTGAAGAGCTAGGATTACAGGTAGGATTCACTGACACTTTGCTTTCTTTTCTTCTCATTCTTTTCTTTCATCCTGACAATCTGAAATCTTCACAGTGTCATTCCAATGGTTTGCATTTTGAAGTAAAATACCCAGGCCTGGAGTTGAAGTGCCTGGACTGCCACCTACAAATGGAGGGAGATCTTGAGAAATCATTCCTATCCATGGGAATACCTAATGGAATGTTATAAAAGTAACAATTAAATTTGCAGTTAGTTCATGATTCTCTTATAGAATGCCACACAAAAAGTATTGTCTTCCATTCTAGCACCATGTTATGATTCTCCCAATTAAGGAATACTGACTACTTTTACATTAATGCTTTAATGAGTATTCAACCATGATACTTCATTTCATTCAAAGGAGGCATAATTTAATAACTAATAATCTATAATATATATATAATTTAATATCCTCACATTCTCTCTCATATACATAGCAAACTATCTATCTATCTATCTATCTATCTATCTATTTATCTATCTATCTATCTATCTATCTATCTATCCGCCACTACTATTGCTTGATCTCAGAAGTGGCTGGCAGTTCAGTTTGCCAAAGGCTTTTGTTTTACAACTGGCCCATTCATGATTTGTGTATTGTGGGCTGTGAGTTCAAATCCCAGCATGGCCAAAAGTTTATATGTGGAGTCAGAAGCCAATTTTGACCCATTTTTTTCCTTCTCTGTGAAAGTCCTGGGTCTCTGTATGATGTATAATCTGTATGCAAATAAATCCATGTCATAAGATGTAATAAATGAAATAAATGCTATATATGCAATAATACTAAATAAAATAAATAAAAAATAAATAAGGGTAATAAATGTCATGTGGAGTAAACACATGTATGTAAATAGATCTCATGTATGAATATTATTTTTTCCAGTACTGGGGCTTGAATTCAGTCCCTGGAAACTGGTCTGAAATTCTTGTCTTCAACCATGGTGGGTTTCCCCTCCCCCACAGTGCCAGAGAGATAATCAGACCCTGAGTTGACATCCCAGGCCTGTCAGGAAAATGGTGCAATTTCCAACCCACGGTCTTAAATTTTTTTTGACTAGGAACATGCACTGTCTTGAAAGCACTCTCTGTGCTATGACATCATTCTATTCAAAGCAAATTTGTTACCTGGGTGCTATTGTTCATAACGACTATGGATGTTCACTGATAGAAATACATGCATATATACACAGACCCATGCAATTACTGGCTTTTTTTTTAGTGCAGATCCTGAGGCTTGAACTATGAGCCTAGAAATTGTTCCAGAGCTCCATTTACACAAGGAAGCATTTTATTGTGCCTTAATCCATGATACTTCATTAAATGGAGGCATAATTTAATACCTAATAATTATTAGTAATATATTACATGTAATTTAATAATATATAGACATCTCACATTCTATAAATATATTTATATTTAAATGTACAGTGGAATATACATATACATCTCTCTCTCACTATATATAATTATATACACGTATTTGCAGCAATTTACACATCTATCTATTTATATATTGGACACTCATGTGGCTAGAACTCAGGTCCTGAGAACTGCCTGGCATTGAATTTATTTGAGGCTGCTGTCCTTAAACTGACCCCTTGATGATTTAGACATTCCAGGCCCTGAGTTCAAATCCCAGGAGTGCTGAAGTCAATAGGTGGAGTAAGAAGCCAATGTTGACCTGATTTCCTTTCTGTGGAAATATTGTGCCCTAGATACAATATGTAATATCTATGCAAATACATATATATGATAGATATTATACATGTATATAAATATTATTTTTTTTGCCATTTCTAGGGCTGGAATTCACACACTGGGAAATGCTCCGGATTTTTTTTTCTTCTAGGAGGTTAGCTTTCATTTCACCCAGAACACAATAGTGTTACCCAGTCCCTGAGTTCAAATTCCAGGTATGGCAGATAAAATGGCCCAAACTCCTAGCCAGGACCTTAACTTTTTTGGGAGGGCAGGCATGGGGCTTGAACTCAGGTCACCACAACTCTGCCTTAGCCTTGATTACCCTAGGCTGGGGTGCAGCTTTTACACCTACAGATGATCCAGGGATCCTACAACCTGAGTTCAACTCCCAGCTCTGGCAAAAAAAAATAAAGCAACCAAGATGGAGGAGGAAATACCAGGAAGTTTTAGACAATAGTTTTACCTTTGTTTCCTTTGCACGGTGACCACCCTGGCTCTCAATGCCTCGGCTTGAAAATTGTACATGTCCTTGCATGACCGAAGGCTGGTGGGGTGTCAGTGAAGTCTGAGCCCAACCAAGACACCTAGGCCCTCAGTTTGATCCTGGGACTTTCACCTACTCGTTCCTATCTATAAGAACAATGATAGAATCTTTGTAATGTACCAATTGAACTACTAATTAGCTAGTCATTGTAGTCTAAGATTGTACACAATAAATATAGGTCATTGATTAATTTAATTAATACTTTATTAAGTCTCCTACCGTGATTAATTAATGGAGGCATAATTTTAGACCAAATAATTCATAGTAATAGAATATATAAAAATAAGATATAGGTCATCATTCTTTGTATAGAGTTATACACTAGAATCTACATAAATGTCTATCTGTCTCTCTATATAACTTTATTTATAGATTCATATACATATGTAAATACACACACACACACATGCTTCAATCTACACATATATCTGAATTTATATATTGGCCACACCTAGGGCTTCATCTCAGGTCCTCAAATTTGCTCAACAACTTCACTTGTGTCAGACTGGTGGGCTAACATTGACCCATTCATGAAGTGTGCCTTCTAGGCTCAGAGTTCAAATCACAGAACTGCCAAAAACTTAATCCTGGTGGAAGAAGGCAAGTGTCCCACTTGTTTTCCTTATCAGTGAATGTCCTGGGACTCAGGAATGATGTATAATACATAGGCAAATCTATGTTCTGTGTAATAGGATGTAAAAAATGTTATACATGTAATCATACTCTCTAAAATATATAATGAATGAATGAAAAACAAAATAAAATGAATAACTACACTAACTGCAATATGCAGTAAATATGTGTCTGTAGGTATAAATCATGAATTTAAAATGTATACAAATATTATTTTTACGAGTGCTAGGAACAGGCCTGTCTTTCTTATCTTCCAGCACTGTGAGCTTTCCCTTCCCCCACAGTACTGCAGATTTACCCAGACCCTGAGTTCAAATCCCAGGCCCCGCAGAAAAAATGGCGTGAATACAACTCCAAGTAGCCTAATAATTGTTAAATATTTTTAATGTATATATGTACGTATGCATGTATGTATTACGTATTTTTATTTTGCCAAGCACAGGGCTTGAACTCAGGGCATGGCAACTCTTCTCAGCTTTGATCACTCTAGCCTGGGTTGCAGCCACTGGACCCACAGCTGAACCTAGGTTCCTGGGACTCAAAGGCTGACAGGAAAAATAAATAAATGAAAAGACACAGAAAAAAACCCAGTAACTTGCAGATGGCTGCCAGTTTTACATTTGTTTTATTTTCAAGGTGACCATCCTGGGTCTAAATGACAGGGCTGAAAAGTGTTGGTAACCTGGCATTGCTGAATGCTGTCGTTCTTCCAGAAAAGCCATGGGCCAACATGACAACATAGGCCCTGTGTTTGAAGCTGGGTCCTGACCCCTACCAATGAAGGGAGATCCTAAGATTCTCGTTCATATTCTTAGGAATACCGATGGAAAGTTATGAATGTCAAGGTTGCATTACTTGTTCCTGAATGATACTAGCATAAAATTACAGAGTGATTTTAGGAGGCTGATGGATTTTAATGAATATTTTAACACATTAAAAGAATACTATTAATTACATGGACACAACAGTTTCTGGACAGTGGTCGATATAATTAATAATTCATTAAGGATGAAAACAGTAATATTAATTACATGGAGGCATAATAAATACCCAAGAATTGGTAGGAATGTAGCTTATATAACTAAATAATATATAGACATCTCTGTTACTCTATAAAGATCTATATTTATTTGTGTACTACCATCTGCAGGTCCAACTGTTCTTGTTTTGTCAAGCCCTGTGGCTAATTCTCAGGTGCTGGGAACTGCTTGTCGGTTCAATATGCCCCAGGCTGGCATGCTGTCACTCACCCATTCATGAATTGGGCCTTGTAGGTTGTGAGTTCAGATGCCAGCACTAACAAAAATTGAATCATGCAGTAGGACACAGGGTGACACATGTTTTCTTTTTCTGTGAAAGTCCTGGGTGTCAGGTGTAAAGTTTCATGCATAGGCAATTCTATATCCTATGTAAAAAATGTAGTAAATATTCCATGTGTTATAGCAGTCAATAAAATTAATGGTAAATGAATAAAAAAATAAAATGAATAACTACTCTAAGCACAATTTGGAGTCAACGTTGGAGTCAACGTACATGGCTCATTCTCAGGGCCTGGGCACTGTCAGGCAGCTGAATTGGCTAGGGGCTGCTGTGCTGGCAGTCACCCATTCATGAACTGAGCCTTCTTTGCCCTGATTTTAGATCCCAGCACTCCCAAAAATGTAATCTTGGAGTGAGAAGCTGAGCACGACACATGTTTTCCTTTTCTTTGAAAGTGCTCAGTGTCAGGTAGGATGTATAATTTGGATGAAAATCTATATGCTATGTAATAGGATGTAATAAAGGTAGAAAACATCATAGGTAGAAGAGTTACCACTACAGTAAATGATAAACAGTTTGAATTAGTAGTGAATCATTCTAGGATAACATTACATGCAATAAGTGTAGGATGTGCACTAAGTTTAATTAATATTTTATTAAGCATTAACAAAATAAAAATTACAAGGTGACATAATTAAACAACTAATAATTGGGAGTAACACATGATACATAATTTAATAATATATAGACATTGTTCTCATTCTATGAAATATCAAATATGTATGGATATATGTATATATATGACAAACAGTTATGGAATATTGAGTAATTATTAATTAATGCTTTATTAATTGTTAACTGGGACACATCATTAAATGGAGACATAATTTAATACCTAAGTATTGGTAGCAATATTATCTATAATTTAATATTATGCAGAAATCTCTTTTTGTGTATATAATATTTATATACAGCAGTCTCTATCTATTTATACCTCGTTCACTCCTGAGGCTCGGTGGTTGAGTGCTTTCATAGTAAGCATTAAGCCCTGGGTTTGATTCCTCAGTGCCACAAAACAGAAAACTCAGAAGTTCTGCTGTCTTTCAATCGAGTGCTAGCCTTGAGCACAAACGTTTAGGGACAGTGTCTAAGCTCTTACTCAAGCCCCAGGTATGATGCCAAAAAAGGGTAGGATATTCTATAGAAGGACAGAACTTCAAATACCTCATTACAGAGCAAGCTAGGAGTCTGGTGCTAACAGCTGCCACCTAACCTGACTTAGTCACATGTAAACTGCTGCAACCCTGCTCCACGGGTTACCCATGTCATCCTGGCTTATGCTCGTAATCCTAGCTACTCAGGGGCTTTAAAACCCAGTCCTGGCAGGAAGTCTGAGAGACACCTCAAATGTGGCTCCAAGTGGTAGAGCATTGAGTTCAAGCCACATGGCTAACACCCTCTCCCCAGAAAAACACCCCACTAAACCATTAAATGTGAACTTTTATGGTTTGTAAATTTTCCTCAAAGAATGGTGATACTGATGAAAGCACCCTAATTCTAATGACAGCTTGTGGAATGGAGCTATGTGCTGAGTCCTCCATTGGGTGCTCCATTCTGAGTCCTGCACAGGGTGCTATGTGCTGAGTCTTTCACAGGATGCAGTGTACTGAGTCCTGCGTTGGGTGCTGGGTGCTGAATCTTTCACAGAATGTTGTGTGCTGAGTGGTGCAAAGAGTGCCATGTGCTATGTCCTTAACCGTGTGCATTCTTACATCTTGTCTATGTAAGAGCTCCACAACTTAGATGTTTATATAGACAAGAATATTGAGTCTCAGATAGGCCCCCATGTCAGGGACAAAATTATGTATTACTGAAGACTCGTGAGTTGTCTACAGCAGATAATGGTTTGTTTTGTTTTTTCTTGGTCATGAACCTTGAACTCGGGGCTGAGGCACTGACCCTTATCTCTTGGGCTCATGGCTAGCACTCCACCACGTGGAGCCATGGACCCCCTTGCAGTAGAAGCTATGGCCAAGGGGTCAGTAGCTGAAGTCTGTCATACTGCCTTCTCGGGAAGCTGAGTTCTAAAGATCTGGGTTCGAAACTATCTCAGACACAAAAGGTACTATGAGACTATTATCTCCAATTCACTACTAAGAACCTGAAGGGGAAACTGGGTGCAGGAGCTCATGTTGGTTATCCTACCTACTCAGGAGGATGAGATCTGAGGATCATGGTTCAAAGCTAGCCTAGGCAGGAAAGTCCTTGAGAAACTTAGCACCAATGAACCACAAGAAAACCGGAAGTAGCTGTGTGGCTCAAGTGGTAGAGCACAAGACTTGAGCTGATGGGGTCAGGGACAGCACCCACACCAAGATTTCAACTCCTTCAATTGACAACAACAACAATAAAAAAGACAGAACTAAACTAACAAAGCTGAAATAGAGGGCTGGGAATGTGCCTTAGTGGTAGAATACTTTGCATATATAAAATCGTGGGCTTCATTTCTCAGGACCATATGACTAGGACAAAGCCTGAACTGGCTCTGTGGCTCAAGTGGGAGAGGGATATCATTGTACAAGAGAAACTAGGTACAGTCCTCAGGTCCTGAGGTCAAGCTTCAGGACTCATGTATATGTGTGCACGCACACACCCACCCACGCACACACACACCGTGGTGTACACACATACACACCCACACATACACTCACAGACCAGAAGAGATGTTGTTACACAAAATGGGAAAGCACTGGGCTTCTGCACTGAGCTCATGGTCAGCACTCAGGCCCTATGTTCAACCCCAAAACCTGGCCACCCAGGGACCAGCTAGGAGAAGTCAAAGGTTTCAAAACCTGATGAGTTTCACCAGTCCTAGATGACAGGAAGCTTTGTGATATCCAACATGTGCTTGGATTTACCAAGCTTCCGGAAATATAGGAAAGGCATCATAGACCCAACATTGCTTGCAATGAATCATTTCATTATGTTCAGTGCCTTAGTTGTCTGCCTGAATGACTTGAATTATATTGAGCACTGTTACTGAACAACAGAATATAGTCTCACAAAGGCAGGATAAGTGCACAGAACTTGGCCTGCCATGAGAGGTGGCACAAATGAAGGTCTCCTGTTAAAAACAGAGCACTGCGGAGAGAGATAGCTAAGGGTACAAACAGGCCATTTTTTCCTGACCTTCAGAGCCAACTCACACTCATCCTCACTAACTGGCCCAGATGGAGTTGTTTGTTACCCAGCTGTACAGGAGTGAGGACTTTTGTGTTCCTGTCCAGAAAATGAGAGAGACTTCCTCCAGCAGGCCTGTGTTGCAGAGAAACCCTCAGGTTACACTGTGAACAGTGAGGGGAGCCCTGGAACATGCACTATCTTGAAAGAAGTCTCTCTGTTATGAACTCATTGTACTGAATACAAATTTCCTAGGTTGGTGTCATTCAGTATAGCTACTCGGGAATTTCACCTATAAGAATACAAAGACATGGAAGTACAGGCTCTTTTTGAGGGGGCAGGTCCTGGGGTGGAAGTATGATCCTATTCATGGTCCCTGGGCTCCTTTTGCTCAAGGGTACTGCATTAAGCTTGAGTTACAGCACCACTTCTGGGTATTTCTGTGATCTCTTAGAAATAACTGTGTCATGGACTGGCTGGATTCAAACTCAGTTTCTCTACATCTCAGCCTCCTGAGGACCTGGGATTACAGACAGCAGCCACTGGCACCTTATTTCTTCTCTTCTTCATTTTTTAATCTGGACAATCTGACTTCTTAACAGGGTCATTCCCAAGGTTTTAATTTATAAGCAAACTATCCAATGTTATTTATAGCTGCTTTCCCTTAGAAGGATTTTCTCTCCTCATCTTCCCCTCTGGTCACAGGTTTGAGGCCAAAAGTGAGAAATGAGTGTCACAGGATTTGGGAGCAAATATCCACAGTACATGCCAGTTCTGTCACTTAGCATTGAGCTGCTGTGAATTTACTGTCTCAGGATATGAGGACTGAAAGCTGGAGTGATCCTCATAAAGTCTGCATTGCTCTTTTTGCCTATAAAATGATCTAATAATTATGAGTGTTTTGTGTCCCCAACGTTAAGTGTCTAGAACACACTAGTAGCATCTTCATGTGAAGGGTTAAAGTTTTGAGGCAGTGACCACTTGTTGCTTGTTTCTAGCAGAGCAACACGTGGTGGTAATCCAAACACCTGGTTGGTTGTGTGCCTTTATAAACCCTGCAAAACTTTAGCTCGGGGTTCTCCTCCTAGGCTCCGCTGTGTTGGAGTGTAGGATGAGACCCAAGCTGCAGCCCGTTTAAATAAAACCTTAAAACAGCTGTAAAGTCTGACTCTCGATGGTCTTCTTGGTGTGGATCCTGCGACCTGGGTATACTATATTAGTGAGGGCTTGTCCTGGATCCCCCCAAAGACCCTCGAGATCTCAGTCTCCAAAGGTAATACAGAGCTGTCTTTGTTAATTTGTCTTGTCCTGTCATTTGTCTGTTTTACTTTCGTTTTCCTTTGTGAGGATGGCCACTCCGATTTGTAAAGGGTTGTTGAGGCAGATGGCGCTTGCACCACAACCCTGGAGGAACTGGGAGATGTCCAAGATCCTCTTGTGGGGCAGGGGTCCTTGGAACCCCACTGTGTGGGGCAGGGGGGGCAGTCCTTGGAACACCTCCGTGTGAATTGTGGGGTGGGGGTCGGTTCAGTGTTGGGCTGGAACTGACCAAGAGGGCCTTCTAACAGCGGCGCAACTCGCCCACTCTGGCTCTGCTCTTTCTGCTGTGTGGCCTGGGTGTGGAACCCCACCGTGACCAATTTGGGAGATCTCCACTTTGTAAGCCCTTTTTTGTAACTGTCAGGCCTGCGTGTGTTTTGTTTGTACTGTTTATTGTTTTTTGGACTGTATGTCTGATGGGACTGGAAACCATAGGCACCACTCCATCTAGCCTCCTAGACTTACAAAAAGTAACTGAGACAGAGGGAAAGAAAAGGTACCCCCCGGTTTTTCAGGGAGATAACTTGGAAGAAGAAATGTTTCCTCCCCCATATTCTCCTTTCCAGGTTCCTTTTGCAGAACCTGAGAATGGTCAAGAGGAGGAGGGAGCTATAAAACACTCAGCTCCTGCCCTTAAAGTTTCTGAGTGGCCAGTCACTCCACGACAAAGTGGGATCAACCCCCCTTCTAATGCAGCTATTTTTCTCATACGCACCATAGGTCGTGTGGATGCAGATGGTCAACAGCAACTCCAATATTGGCCATTTTCTACCAGTGATCTACACAATTGGCACACCCAAAATGCCCCCTTTTCTGAGAAACACCAGGATTTAATTTGTTTGCTTGAAATTATTCTCTTTACTCATCAGCCCACTTGGGTTGATTTAATCAGTTTTTACAGGTCCTTTTTACCACCGAAGAGAGAAATATATCCAAGAGGCAGCCCGGAAACATATCCCTGGCCCCACAGGAGCACCTATCACGGATCCTGCCCTGATCACTGCCTATTTTCCTGAGATCCAACCAACAATTGAGACAACAATACAGTTGAAAGTAGGGAGCGACCTCGTCTATCGCCAGGCTCTGTTGGCATGTCTCAAGGTGGCCAACCTACTAATATGGCCAAAGTTTATAATGTTAGACAGGGAGGAAGTGAAAGTCTGGCAGCATATCTTGAGTGGCTCATGGAAGCTTTTAGTCAATATACCCATATGATCTTGAGACCCAGGAGTCGGCTCAGATGATTATGTTTGCCTATATAAATCAAGCTGCACCAGACATAAAGCGAAAGTTGCAGGCTCTAGACAGACTTAGTGAAAAGTCTATTAGTGATCTAGTAGCTGCAGTGGAAAGGGTTTACAATAAGAGAGAGACAGTAGCAAAGACAGGAATGGAAGGACAAAGAACATGAAATTGAGTGTGAAAAGAGCGACCAGGCCAAAGAAAAGAGGCTAGACTGGTTGGACTTGCCACTATCGCATGCTGAGCATACCTGGTTCACAGATGGCAGCAGTTTCATTTGAGAGGGAAAAAGGTACACCAGTGCAGCAATCACCATGGACACTGAGATAGTGTGGGCAGAAGCACTCTCCCAGGGAACGTCTGCACAAAGAGAAGAACTAGTGACACTAACAAAAGCCCTACAGATGGGATAAGGGAAGAGACTAATCATTTACAAGGACAGTCGGTATGCTTTTGCCACTGTGCATGTCCATGGAGCCATTTACCAAGAGAGGGGGCTGTTGACAGCTGAGGCAAAGGTTATTATAAACGAAAAAGACATTTTAAGCCTCATCTGGGCCTTATGGGAACCAGCAAATATTGCCATTATGCACTTTCCTGGCCATCAAAAGGTAATTGATTCAATAACCAAAGGAAATAACTTGGCCGATCAGGCAGCTAAGGAGGTGGGCCTCCAGCCCAGGGCCACAAGTTTTGCCTCCTGAGCCTCAGTACTCCCAAGAAGACTTGGAGTGGATAAAGAAAATTTCCATGGCCTATAAACCCCCAAACAGAGAAAGAGATAAAGACTGGTGGAAAACTGGTGAGGGAAAGCTTATCTTGCCACAAAGATTGGGCAAGAGGTTTCTTATGAGAATCCATCGGGTCTCTACATGGGAACCCAAAGAATGGAGAACTTGCTCCTACTCTCAGAAGTAAAAATCAGGCAAGGAAATCAACTAATTGAGGACATTGTTAAAAAATTTTAAAGCCTGTCAACTCAACAATGCCCCTAATCAACTGGTTACAAAAGGAGCTCATCTCCATGGAGATAGGCCAGGTGTGTATTGGGAAGTAGACTTCACAGAAATTAAAACTGGAAAATTTGGATATAAATATTTGCTAGTTTTTGTAGACACCTTTTCAGGATGGGTAAAAGCCTACCCAACAAAGCATGAGACTGTGAACGTCATATCTAAGAAGATCCTGGAAGAAATCCTACCCAGGGATGGCTTCCCAACCACAACTGGGTAGGACCATGGACCAGCCTTCGACTCAAAAGTAAGTCAGGGAATAGCCGCGGCACTGGAGATGGATTGGAAATTGCACTGTGCTTATAGACCCCAGAGTTCAGGGCAGGTAGAAAGAATGAATCGGACTCTAAAAGAGACCTTAACTAAATTGGCCTTGGAGACTGGCCCAGACTGGGTATTGCTGTTACCTTTTGCCCTGTTTAGAGTAAGAAATTCACCCTATCAGCTTTGTTTTACTCCTTTTGAAATAATGTATGGACACCCTCCACCCATTATCCCTACCCTTCAGACTGAATTGCTTGCTGATTTGGATGATATTGAATTTCTGTGTAAGCTTGACTGCAGATGGTGCATAAGAGGATGTGGACCCAGCTTAGAGCATTATATGATTCTGCTTCTATTCCTACCCCCCGCCATTTGTTTAAACCAGGGGACTGGGTGTTTGTTGGAAGACACAACCTGATATTTCTGGAACCACAGTGGAAGCGAACTTACATGGTGCTACTGGCTACACCTACTGCCCTTAAGGTGGATGGCATTGCTGCTTGGATCCACTGCTCCCACCCCAGACCAGCAGATCCCTTTGACCTGGACAACCGTGGGGAAACATGGGAAGTCTCCAAGCATCCTATCCAACCACTGCATAAAACTCAAGAAAAAAAATGAGCTGATTATTATTGGTATTGTTGTTTAATAGTATGGCTAAGGTCAGTTACGGACCATACCCATTCAAGATCAAGAGCTGTTGGAGTTTAGTTTGAGGCTGGAGCCACAAGACCATAAGTCAAGGGGGGGAATGAAGGGTTAAAGTTTTGAGGCAGTGACCACTTGTTGCTTGTTTCTAGCAGAGCAACATGTGGTGGTAATCTAAGCACCTGGTTGGTTGTGTGCCTTTATAAACCCTGCAAAACTTTAGCTCGGGGTTCTCCTCCTAGGCTCCGCTGTGTTGGAGTGTAGGATGAGACCCGAGCTGCAGCCCGTTTAAATAAAACCTTAAAACAGCTGTAAAGTCTGACCCTCGGTGGTCTTTTTGGTGGGGGTCCTGTGACTGGGGTATAACAATGTTTCCATTTTTCTTTAGTACTCCTCGAGATTTAGACTAAGGGTTTGTGTGGAGTGGCTCCTCAGTGAATTCCTGAGGAAACCATTTGAAGCCTTCTCAGGAGAACGCCATTCAAGCCAGCAGAGCAGGAGAGTCTCTGAGACTATTTTCTCCAATAAACCACCAGAGAACCAGAAGTGAAGCAATGGCCCAGAGGGTAGAGCTCCAGCTTTGAGAGAGAAAACTGAGTAGGAGATACAATCCAGACCAGGCAGGAAAGCCTGGGAATTGCTTAGGTCCAATTAACTACCAGCTGGCAGGAAGTGGAGCTGTGGTGGTGGTAGAGATTCAGCCTTGAGCAAAACAGCTCAAGAACACATCGGGCCCTGAGTTTAAATCCTGGGATGACCAAAAAACATTCAAAAAGAGAAGGCCAAGTTTATGTATCAGTGCCCTACCTACTTATGTGTGTATATATATTACCATCCATAGTGCAAACTCTGCTTTTATTTACTGGTTTATTTTTCAGATATGCTAGTTGTACATACTGCATCATTCTCTTCATTTCAGGCCCATTGCTTTTCTCTTCCAGGGTTCTAGGCCTGTGTCTTTATATGATGCACACTGAAGCTCTCAGCAGCCTTTATTTACATTTTATTATGAGGGCAACCCAGGAACAATCACAAATCTGGCAAGGGAAGAGATCAGGTTTCTTAGAAGTAACCGGTATTCAGAAAATTAAACTTGAGAACATAAAATGGTAGCATACTTATGTAAAAACTACCATTAAGAAAAAAATGAAGGAGCTCGGAATATGGATTAATGAGAGAGTGTTTGCCTAGCATGCAAGAAGCCCTGGGTTTAATTCCTCAGGCACCTGTACACAGACAAAGCCAGAATATGTGCTGTGGCTCAAGTACCAGAGTGCTAGAGACAATTCCCAGGCCTTGAATTCATCCCAACAACTGGCAAAGAGATAGCTACCTAGGTAGGATGGTAGGTAGATAGATAAAAAGAAATAGAGAGAGAGAGAGAGAGAGAGAGAGAGAGAGAGAGAGAGAGAGAGAGAGAGAGAGAGAGAGAGAGAGAGAGAGAGAGAGAGAGAGAGAGAGAGAGAGAGAGAGAGAGAGAGAGAGAGAGAAGAAGAAAGAAAGAAAGAAAGAAAGAAAGAAAGAAAGAAAGAAAGAAAAGAAGGAAGGAAGGAAGGAAGGAAGGAAGGAAGGAAGGAAGGAAGGAAGGAAGGAAGGAAGGAAGGAAGGAAGGAAGGAAGGAAAGAAAGTTGATAG
This sequence comes from Dipodomys merriami, assembly GCF_024711535.1. NCBI lineage: Eukaryota > Metazoa > Chordata > Mammalia > Rodentia > Heteromyidae > Dipodomys > Dipodomys merriami. The sequence continues at coordinate 136,243 of NW_027202390.1, forward strand.
ATGAATCTGTTTTTGACGTCAGAAGGAAAGAAGGGAACATTCCCAGTCATGAGGCTTTCTGCAGTGCGCCAGGACACCAGCATCGCCTTCACACAAATGCAGAGCAGGATGACTGTTTCTGTCCGACTTCTCAGGCATCCAAGAGCCCCAGAGTCAAGAGGGCAGAGCCAGGTTCTAACTCAGGTGCTTGGAGACAGAAGAGAAATGGTCCTGCCCCTCCTTGGACTGGGGATTTGCATTAATGATGTATAGAATGAAGTAAGGAGAATGGACTGGCAGAGATAGAAGGGCCTTCAAACTTGACAAATTGAGAGTCAAAAACCTACTCCCTGAGACCAGAGAGCAGGGTTTTCTACTCTGTTCCTCCCCTCTCCAGCACTAGACTGGCTCTCTATTGGTATTCTAAAGATAGCCTGAGGCTCCCTTCACATGAGGAAGGAAGGTTAATTAATCAATGTTTGAAGAGAGTGAGAAAAGCCTGATCCTGCTGTAACTCTAACAAATGTTTCAGGTTGCCCCCATTGCTGGCTGTGCCTGGAATGAATGAAGTGGTTTTGCAGCTCACTTCCGTGATGAATGTGTATATTCTGCCTCCTAATCCTGGAGGCCTAGTTCTCTGCACCTAGCCTGGCTTTTGAAACTGTTTGCTGTCCTTCAAATACAGTGTTACACTGGAGTTCTTCCTGCTAACAGAGTTAGGGCTTGGATCCTGAGAACTTCATTTGAACCCTGATTGGGTCAATAATATTTCTTTCCTTCTTCTGTAGCTCAAGAACTCCAAAAACATTTAGAGTGCAAGTAACTTCTCATCACCAAGTGAAACATGAATTTCTTAAGCATCTGACCTTTCAGAACAGGAAATCAAAATGTCCTAGACTTCCCTGCCTTGGCTGGTTTCACCCTATGAGAGACCTCAGCCTCCTGAGCAAGCTTGATGGGCGTGAGGTATTGGTTCTCTGCTAGGGTCAGAACTGTAATGACATTGACAATACAAGTCAACTGCTTATCACAAAGTGCTTGGGGAGCATATTAAGACTTTCAACAATGTGCCTTTCAGAACCCTGTAGGACATAAGTTTATAATGCTAGAGTCTGAGAGGCTGGGCTTATTGATGTGCTACACTTGAACCTTGAGGTCTGACTCCAATTCTGGTGTACATCAGCATTCATTTTCCTAAAAATATTTTCATAAGTAGCAAATAGGAAAAAATAGCAAATAATAACAAAATAATAGGAAAAATAGCAAAAAAATTATTTTGATTATCCCTCAATCTTTTTCCAGTTGTGTGTCTCAAACTGAAGCCTGGGTGCTGTCTCTGAGCGCTTCAGCTTAAGGCAAACACTCTACCACTTGAGCCACAGTGCCACATGGGGGTTTTTGATGGTTCATTGGAGGTAAGAGTCTAACAGGCTTTCCTTCCCTAGGCTGTCTTCAAACTGTGATCTTCAGATCTCAGCCTCCTGAGAAAGTAGGTTTCCAGAGCCACTGGAATCTGGAGTATTGTTTTTGCCAGACCTGGAGCTTGAAATTAGGGCCTGGATACTGTCTTTGAGCTTCGGTTTCTCAAGGCTAGCACTCTATCAATTGAGCCACACCACAGCTTCTGGCTTTTTCTGAGTATGTAGCACTGAGGATTCAAACCCTGGCATTCATGCATGCTGAGCAAGATCTCTACCACTAAGCCACATTTCCAGACCCAACCTTACGATTTTATCCCTCAACTTGCCTATCCACAAGAAAAGGCTTCTGAGTATAAATCATCTAAACAAATCCTTATAGGAAGTTGTCCAAAGATAAATAAGACAAAACTCATACTGGGGACAGACTCTAACCAAATGATGACTTGACAAATGCCTCCATTTAATTAAGTATTATATTTCAAAACTTAATAAAGTATTAATGAAAATTAGTCAATGTACTGAATTATTGTGTATAATTTTATAATATATATACACAACATAATAAATATTATGTGTATAATAATACTAAATACAATAAACAATAAAATGAGTAAAATGAAAATTAAATACAAAATTAATAATAATCATAATATGAAATATACATACATATTTACCTATATATCTTATATTACACATGTACACAAATATTTTTTCTATTGCAGGGTCTTAATTCAGGCCCTGGGAACTCTAACTTGAAAATCTTTTCCTCAAGGACAGGGATCTTAGCCTTCACCCAAGGTGCAAAAGAGTTACATGGACAGTGAGCTCAAATCACAGCAATGGCAGAAATACTGGCCCCAGTTCCAAGACAGTGACTTAATATTTGTAACAGAAACAGTTATGTTTATTCAGTTACATACTGAACACTGAAAAAAAATCAGTATAGAATTTTGTACAGCTGTTCAGACATACATCCCTTAACTCCAAAGTGCTTTTTGAGCACTACATAATTTTTTGTACGTTTTTTATTTTAAAAATGTTGTACAAATGGGTCACAGTTACATGAGCAAAGTAATGAGTACATTTCCTATTGAGCATTGTTGCCTCCTCGTTTGTTTTTCCCCTACCATTCCTTCCCTCCCATCTTCACAACTAACTTCCCTGGTGAGGTCAGTGACTTATTTATTTTAGGCTTGGCATGGGGATTGAACTCAAATATTGGCAACTCTGCGCATTCTGTCACATTGCTACGGATTCATCAAAACTCTGAGTTCAAATCCCAGGCTATTAAAGAAAACTGGCAGAAATTCTAAACCAAGGAGCTTTATTATTTCAATTTAGTTAGTTAATTAATTAATCAATTAGTTAGTTAATTAATTTTGCCAACCATGGGGCTTGAACTCAGGTCATGGTAACTCTGACTCAGCTTCACTCTCCCTAGGCTGGGGTGCAGCCTCGAGACCCAAAGCTGATCCTGGGACCCTAGGCCCAGGGGGCTTGCAGAAGGAAAAAAAGCAGAACAGCACAAAAAGTGGGGAGCTGTAGAGGACTCAGGGTTTTACAATTTTTTCTTTACATGGTGACCATCCTGGGTCTGAATGATATGGTTTCAAATTGGACCTGGCCTGCCATTGCTGATGGCTGGCAGGCTATCAGGGAAGCCATAAGCCAACATGTCAACATAGGCCCTCGGTTCAAATCCTTATCCTTACATTTACCAATGGCAGGAGATCACAAGAGACTCGTTCCTATGCATAAGATTACAGATTGAAAGAGTAGTTTATGCATTTGTCTAGTCTAAGATTGGATTCAATAATCCTAGGATGCTGATTGACCTTAATTAATAGTTTATTAAGCATGAAAAGAATAATATTGTTTCAATTGAGATATAATAAATACCTAAGAGTTGGTAGGAACGTAGTAGATGTCATTCAGTCATAGATAGACAGCTCTGGAACTCTTTAACAATATATATTTATTTGTATACCACCTCTGCCTAGCCATGTATTGCTGTTTTGGCTAAACTTGGGGCTTGATCTCAGTGCCTGGGAACCACCTGACAGCTTCATTGGCTAGAGGCTTCTGTGCTCACCCTCACCCAATCATGAATTGGGCCTGCTAGTCCCTGAGTTCAGATCCAAGCACTGACAAAAATTTAATCTTTGAGTAAGAAGCCGAGTGTGACACATGTTTTCCTTTTCTGGGAGAGTCCAGGGTGTCAGACATGATAGAGAACACATCTACAAATCTAGATGGTATGTGATATGATGTAAAAATTGTAATAAGTGGATAAATGGTATAGGTGTCATTAAAGACAATAAAATAAATTGTAAATAAATGGATAAAAAAAGAAATAAAATGAATAAGAACACTAAACGTGATATGGACTGAACATCTGTATGGAAGTATAAATCCTACCACACCAAACACAGTATCTACTGAACATCTGTATGGAAGTATAAATTCTATCTCTAATATTTATATAAGGAGTATGTTTTCCATGCCTGAGGCTTGAATTCAGCCCACCCCCATGAGAAAGCAATGGCAGGAAATCCTGAGAAACTGGTTTCTGGACCAGGAAAAGTCATGGAATGTGATCGATCTCATCGAATGAGTATTTCATGCATGATGTGACTAGGAAATGATAGGCAAGACTCATGGGGTATCACTTATTTGTAAAGCAGTGTTGATTAAGTGTGACAATAATCGTCAGAGTCATGAAATGAAGACATCTGGAAAGATCCAAGAATCAGTATACACATGGTAGATTGGATTCCATCACAGGTTATCGTCTCTCCTAATCTATACAAATGTGTACTCATTTGCATACTACCTTCAACTTATGAATGGATGACTACTGTGTACCCTCCTCCCCCCCACCTGGGGGTCCATCTCAGGTCCTGGGAACGGCCTTAGTCCTTAGTAGCTCACAGGCTGGTGTGCTCACATGGACCCATTCGTCAGTTGGGTCTGCTAGGGCTTGAGTTCAAATCCCAGCACTGCCATAAGATTCACCTTGATTTGAGAAGCCAATCGATCCACCTGTTTTCCTGTCCTGTGAAAATCCTCGGTCTCAGCAAGGATGGAAATTCTATATAGACAACTCTATAGGCATTCGAATAGGTTGTTATCCATGTCAGCATAGTTATATCTATCACCATACTCAATAAAATACACATTACATCCATGAATAAGACACAAAATAAAAAGAATAACTACATTGAATGCAAATGCATACCAAACTTGTAGGTAAAGAGAGATCCTATGTTTAAAAAAGGCGGGCTTGTTATTTTGTCCAGTACTGGGGCTTCAAATCAGGCCCTTGATGCGGCCTGACATTCTAGTCTTCAAGGATGGTGAGATTTCCCTACCCCAAAGTGCAACAGAGCTACCCAGACCTCAATTCAAATCCCAGCACTGACAAAAGTTTCATTCTGTTGTCAGAAGCCAGTCGTTGAACATGTTTTCCTCTCCTGTGAAAGAACCGGGCTTTCACTAGGATGTAGAATGCATAGGAAACCATATAACTATGGGAACAGATTGTCATCCATGTCAGCACAGTATACCTGTCACCATACTCAGTAAAATACACAATAACTCCATGAATTAGACACAAATTAAGGAGAAGTGCACCGAATGCAAGATGCTGCCAACACATGTATGTAAATATAGATCCTATATTTGAATTACGAATTCATGACTATCTGGACCTCCCTGAGACTCGATGTCAGTTCCTAGGAATGGCCTATCTCCTTCGTTGCTCACAGGCTGGTGTCCTCACCTTGACCATTTCCCCAATTGGGCCTGATGGAGTGTGAGTTCAAAACCCAACACTGCCAAAAGATGAATCCTGATGTGAGAAGCCCATTGATTCATCTGTTTTCCTGTCCTGTGAAAGTCCTGGGTCTCAGCTTGGATGGAGAATGCATAGGAAACCCTATAGCCAGGGCAATAGGTTGTCTTCCATGTAAGTTCTGTTATATCTGTTACATTATTCAGTAAAATACACAATACTTACATAAGACAGAAAATAAGGAGAAAAGTACTCCAAAGGCAAGATACTGTCCACACATATATGTAAATATAGATCCTATGTTTAAATCATTAGTTTATGACTATCATGGCCCACCCTGGGGATCAATGTCAGATCCTAGGATGGCCTAACACCTTTGTTGCTCACAGGCTGGTGTGGTCACCTTGAACTATTCACCAATTTGTCCTGCTAGGCCCTGAGTTCAGATCCCAGCACTACCAACAACTGGATCATGCAGTAAGAAGCCAAGTGTGAAACTTTTTTCCTTTTCTCTGAGAGACCTGGGTGTCTGGCATGATGGAGAACATGTCTACAAATTTAGATTCCATGTTAAGAATGAAAACAATAACATTAATTATATGGAGGCATTATAAATACCCAAGAATTGGTAGGAATGTAGTCTATATAACTGAATAATGTATAGACATCTCAGGCACTCTATAAAGATATACATTTACTACCATCTGTATGTCAATCTGTTCTTATTTTGTCAACTGCTGGGGCTCGATCTCAGGTACTCGGGACTGCCTGTCAGCTCAATTTGCCACAGGATGGCAGGCTGACACTCACCCATTCATGAATTGGGCCTTGAAGGCTGTGAGTTCAGATGCTAGCACTCCCAAAAAATGAATCGTGTAGTAAGAAGCTGATGATGGCACATGTTTTCCTTTTCTGTGAAAGTCCTGGGTGTCAGGAAGGACGTGCAATACATATGCAAACCTATATCCTATGTAATCAATGTAATCACTGTTCTATGTGTCATAATAGTTAATAAAATGAGTAGTCAGTACATGAATAAAACAAAAAATAAAATAACTACACTGAATGCAATATGGAGTCAACATATGTTTAAAAATATAAATCATATATTTAAAATGTAAACAAATAGTATGTTTTCTAGTTGTGGGCCTCGATTTCAGGCCTAAAAAACAGACTTGAATTTCTTAAATTCAAGGAGGCAAGCTTCCCCTTCCCACAAAGTGCAACAGCAGGGTTACCTAGACCATGAGTTCAAATCCCAGTCCTGGCAGAAAAAAAATGGCATCTCGATGCTATGTGATGTCCAATTCGTAGGTATTTCATTTGGCCTCCATTTAATGAAGGTGATTGTTTAAATGCTTCATAAAGTATGAATTAATATAGACCAGTGTCCTATTATGTAATTGTGTATACTTTTATCCTCGAATCATTCAAGTACTGCCCATTTAATCATGACATACATCACATTCCTTTGGTAATCATATGAATAGGAATGAATTTCATAGGATCTCCTGCCATTTGTTGGTGGCAGCCCAGGATTCAAGCTGTGGGCTCCAGCTCCTACCACTTAAACCTGAGGATAGGGAACTCACAGGTCTGTCCAAGATCACCAGCAAAACCAGGCATCAGTGGCTCTCAGCAGTCCTCCTTAAAACTTACAAGGCTGTGAAAGGAAGATCATGGTCAAAGTCACCCTAGGCAGGACAGTCCTTGAGACTCCTGTCCAACTTGTGCCATCAAAGACAGAAGTAAAGCCGTGTGGCTCCAGTGGTAGAGAGCTAGCCTTGATCAAAAACAACTCACAGATTGTGCCCTGATCCTGAGTTCAAGATCTGGGAACAAACAGACATACACAACAATCTGTGCAGCCATCCGGCTAAAGTGGGTCACTCTCTTGTCCCCCAATGGATTGGACAGAGTTCCCTGGGAAAGGGGCTGCCTTCATTTTGACTCCACCCATTCTGCCTGCATCAGAAGATTCCAGCCACACCTCTATTGTTTCATGGTTCTTTCTGACCAATGGGATACAAGAATGGTGGCCACGCCCACATTCCTTGCTGCCCAGTAGCACCTTGATTCACTCTGTTTGTTGACAACACTACCTCCCCTCCGACCCGGACCTCGCCTCCCCTGTACCCCACAGTCTGGCCCATGCCCTGCCACAAATGTGCCCCAGGGGTGGGGGTGGGGGTTGACCCGAGGATGCCACCCCCATCCCCAGCGACTAGTGTCCAGGATACGGGGAGATGCAGGTTGGGTGAGGAGTGGGCGCCAAAGATCCCCTGGCCTGGAGCAGTGGGAGCCACACAGCAGCACATCTGCGCCCTTCCACTCCATGGTGGGAGCCCAGTGGCTTTAGTCAGAGGTGGGGAGCAGCATGTCTACACCTGCCTTCTGGGTTTTTTTTTCCTTTTTTTCTGGGGATGGGAGGTGTTGGATGCAGAAGATAGACACCCTTGCTGTGTGAGCCCTTGTCTTCTGTGCTCAGTCAAACTTTCACCTGAAGACAGAGAGACAGACAGAGAGAGAGAGAGAGAGAGAGAGAGAGAGAGAGAGACAGAGACAGAGACAGAGACAGAGACAGAGACAGAGACAGAGACAGAGACAGAGACAGAGAGACAGAGAGACAGAGACAGAAACAGAGACAGAGACAGAGACAGAGAGATAATCTTTTTCCTTGTACAGCCTGACTGTGCTCAGGTGAGTGATCAGTTGGCAAATTGCAGGTACTGCATGGAGGAGTCTTCTGTCACCTGTCTGGATGTGTGTGTGTGTGTGTGTGTGTGTGTGTGTAGAATTGGGTTGTAACAAGGAGGCTGAATGCTTTGGTAACTTCTACCTGTTATCTTTGGGGCATGTATGGGCTTCACACCTGAGGTCTGGGGGCCAGGATGGGTGAGAGGCTTGAAGGGGACACAGCACAGTTAAATTACAAGAACAAGGGATCTGTGTGCAATGGAGCTGTGTACTCCCTTGGGCCTGGTTGGTGGCAGTGGGAGCTTGGGAGGATCTGGGAGTGTGGCCTGCAGGGGATGGCTTCCCAGGAGGACAGAGAGCATGGCCAACTCTTAGTAAGGATATGAGTTCTGCTAGTATGGAGCGCAACAGCATAGGTCAGTCTCTGGGTCTTCTCATAATGATGTCTGATGGGCAAGGCCAACCCTATTTTAAATCTTGAGCTGTGATCTTCAGATCTCAGCGTCCTGAGTACCTGTATTATAGGCATGAGCTTCTGGCACTGGGACTCTAGTTCTTTTTGGTATATTAGGGTTTGACCTCATAGCCTTAGGCTTGCCGGTCAAGTCTTCTACCATGTGAGTCAAGCTTTTCTGTCTTGGGCATTTCTGAGATGGAGAATTAATATATGCTCATTCTGGGCTGGATCATGGTCCTCCGATCTGTGACAGGCCTGAGCCACGAGGCCTGTTCTTCTGTAGTTGGGATGGTAGATATGTAGCGACATGCTCAGTCATTGGTTTAGATGGATTGTTCCAAACTCAGTCCACGGCAGCCAATTCTTGACCAGAGGTGAATCTCTGGGTTGGGCCTCAACCATTGGACTTCAATCTCTTCATTGGACAGTTGTAAGGAAACAAGGGATTGATACAGAGGGATCTCTGGAGCAGGGACAGGCACAGAGGGAGGGGCCATCTGATACTGTTTTTGGCAATTCTGTGAGCATATGATAGGAAGATACCCGGAAAGATCTCAGATGGTGTGTGTTATTAACAGTGCAACAGTTATGGGATTATGAAACAAAACATGGCTCTCTTTCTTTATTACTCTATCCCCATGAGTAACAGGATCCTTCACTTTGTTCAGTTTTCAAGCTGGGGAAACTGAGGCATAGAGAAGCCGGGTGACCTACTAATGACTCCCAGCTGACAGGAAGCTCGGCCTGACTTCTCTGCCATGCTCCCTAGGACAATGGGTGCTATTCAGTCCACTTCTTGTGGTGGGAAGTCCACTTCTTTTCAGTCATGAGGCTTGAATTTTGGGCCTAGGGCAGCTCCCTGAGCTCCTCAGCTCAAAGCTACCACTCTACCACTTGAGTCACAGCACCACTTTGGAGATAAGAGTCTCACAGGTGTTCCTGCCCAGGCTGGCTATAAACCACATTCTTCATATCTCAGCTTCCATTGTACTTAGGATTATAGGCCTGAGCCACCAGCACCTGGCTTAAGTGTAATTCTGACCTTCTTTCTTTCGCTTTCTCTCTCAGGAATTGATTCAATGGGTGCTGGAGGAGGTGGTCCAGCATCCCCATGTGGCTGGAACCAAGGTGGTCCTCTCATTCTCGAGGTAGGCTGTGGGTCAGGAGCTGTCTCGCTCAGTCTGTTGTACCAGCTCCATGAGGTAAGTCCCTCTGTGCCCTGGCTACACTGTGACAGTTATCCATTGTCCATCTAGCCTTACTGGACTCAAGTACTGTGTTCAATGCTCTTTTCTAGCAAAAATTCCTGGCTAAAATTATGATACAGAGTTATAGAATGAAAATGTAATGCCATCTTAAGAAAGTCATTTAGGGTTCTGGGAATGTGGCTTCATGGTATGGTGATTCCCTAGCATGCATAAAACACTGGGTTCAATTCCTCAGTACTACATAAATTGAAAAGGAAACACTGGAAGTGGTCCTGTGCCTCAAGTGGTGGAGGGTTAGCCTTGAGGAAAAAAAAAACGCTGAAGAATAATTCCCAAGCACCGAGTTTCAGCCCCAGGACTGCCAAAACAACAGCAACAACAACAATGAACATTTAGTTAGTAAATGCGAAATAAAGAACCCATACTTGGAATATATAATTGCTCCTTCCATACTGATACCTGACAATAGTTCCTAATACATGTACTTTACCTATGTAAGGATACTGTGTTGAAAAAAATGTTTTGTTCATTGGGTCACAGCAATTAATCCTAGGAATGTGCTTAGATGTCAGGTGAAGATTAATTCTGGAAATTCAAATATTCCAGGCTTTTGAGTGGGGTCACTGCTAATCACAATGAGAAGGATAGTGTAAGTGAGATTCAGAAACTATTTTGGCCAGTCATCTTACAAAACAGGCAGAGGCTAATTAACAGTTGTGACAGAAGAGAAGGAATAACGCCAGATGGAAAGAATAAATGATAGTAACTAAGGTATAGCAGAAACCGTTCTAGGGAACCATTTTTGCTTATTAAAGAACTAGTTATCAACTAGGCTTATTCCTCATTGCCTTCGGCATTCAAAATCTCCTAGGCTAGTTCTTAATCTCTTTGTGATGAATGTATCTCCTTCTATGCTGATCTTTCATACCTGATCTCCTTTGCTTTCTAAAAATCTGTATTGCTGTATTTATCTATGAACATTTCCTAATACTAAATACACCTACAAAGATGAAAGAGGATGCTAATATAAGAGTCCCATAGCTCATGAGTCATTTATGTAACAAAATGGAAGAGGACATATTTATTGCTACCTTAATTATTCTGGAAAGCTGCAATGTCACATCATATGGTTCATATTTCCATTCTTTGTCTACATAGTGACATTAAGTGCACATAAATGCAAATATGAGTGGGGTGCTGGTGGCTCATGCCTGTAATCCTAGCTACTCAGGATGTTGAGTCCAGAGGATTGTGGTTCAAAGCCAGCCTGGTCAGGAAAGTCCATGAAACCCTTATCTTCAATTAACCCCAGAAACCCGGAAGTTGTGCTGTAGCTAAAGTGGTAGAGTGCTCAAGTTGTGCTGAAGAGCTGAGAGACAGTGCCCAGGATTAAGTTTCAATCCCCACAACCAACAAAAAAGTGCAAATATAGGTTTAAGTTTCCCCCAAAGGAATGATGAAATCAATAGTAATCTTCCCAAATGATTTAGTAGTGCACCTACTTTTACTGAGTTATTTGTTATGGCTTCTTTGCTAAACATATTCTCTTCTTTAAAAATTGTCAACTATTAGCTTTATAATAAACTTCATCTAATATTTCTAGGTTCAAAAGAGAAGTCCATAGAGTTGATGTCACTTAGCTTTCTTACTGTCTTAGTTCAAAGCCAACCCAGGCAAGAGAGTCTGTCAAACACTTATCTGTAATTAAACACCAAAAAAGCCAGAAGTGGAGTTTTGGCTCACGCAGTGGAGTACTAGGTTTGGGCCAGGTAGGAAATAAAGACAACTGTTCAGGGACAGGGGCCAGTCTCTAAGTTCAAGCCCCAGAACCAGCACAAACTAAACAAACAAGCAAATAAAACAAAACCTGGGTATTTCTTTGGGACTCTCCTTAAAATAGTGGTGGTCTGAGAAGAGGCTGCTTTTGCTGATCATACTCACTGGATCCTGATTTTTGGGAATTGTTATTGCTATGGAAAACTCAAGACCAGACTAAATGAATTGAAAACTGATTCCTGCAACAAGAGAATCATCTCAGGAGTGAAACATCCATCCATAAGACACTTTAAAACCTCCATGTCTTTGCTTCTTTGCAGTAGAACACTTTTAAAGTTATTTCCTTTTGTTCTATGCCTGCCTTCAAATGGCATATTGTTTCCTTTTGCAAAACTCTCAACCAGAAGTTTACAGACAAGTTTTATATGAGTAAAGGACACATTCAAAAAAGTCAGGGACAGAGTTTCCTTCCAGCCTTGGATTCTTTTCTTGACCAGTACAAAGGAATGCAATAGTTAACTTGAACTTTGTCATTTCTCTATGTTAAATTCCTCTCCTGGGATCAGTTTCCACATCCAGTAGCAGTTTCTTCCACTTACTTCCAGTAACAATTTATGGTGCTGCTCCAGAAAAAAAATGAATGTTTTCTGGCTTCATTGAAATAGCACAAAGACACTTTTGGACATGAGGTAACACGTGTTTCAGAGACCACTTAGTAAAGACAAATGCAATTTAAATTGCTTATAAATACATTATCCATGAGAATATTTTGTTCAAACTTCTCATGTGCTCTGTAAATTAAGGTGAATTTTAAATGGTAAGAAGGTTCTCAGATAATTTTTTGTGAGTCTATATGCTGTGCATTAATTTCCCAACTGTACATGAGTTAACCGTAAAAGAAACAATAGCAATTATAGGAGAAAAAGTTCTGTGTTTATGTATAAGTGTTCAATACAATATACAAGACTCTACAAATAAAAAATTGAAACAATAAAGCCAAGTCCCATATGTAGATTTATGGGAGTGATATAGAGAAAGCATTACCCCTAAGTGGAACATGAAGCATGAGGCCACTCCCTTTCTAAATCACGCTTGCTAATCATGTAAATGTGCAAAAAGGAGAATGGAAGAATGATTCTTTTTCCAATGCAAGTCACATATGGGAGAACAGACTTAACTGGAAAAAAAGAGTCTATCTTGAGGGAACAGGAATTATACTAGCAATGAACCTGGTGGCTAAGATCACATTTCTTGTTCTTTCCTTTTCTTATATTCCTTTTTATTGTTGTTGTTTTTCGTGGCACTTGGAATATGGGACAGGGAGCTGTCCCTCTGAAACGCAGCTCAAGGCTAGTGCTCTTCCACTTGAGCTGCAGTGCCGCTTCCAGTTTTCTGGTAATTATTGGAGAAAAAGAGTCTCCAGGACTTTCCTACCCGTGCTGACTTTAAAACCCAATCCTCAGATCTCACAAAAACTTGGTTTATGATCACATTTCTAACAGTGTACACCCAGGATATGTAATGTATATGTTCATCTAACTTTATATGAATTCTTGAGTTAAAAATCTGGGCTACAGTTAGACTTTACACTCACAAAAGTGTTTGAAGTTTAAAAGTTGATACTCCTAGAAAAATAAAACCTAAGAATGTAAAGGAGTCTGGGAGGTTCAATTTGCATTTAGCTTGGACAGTATAGGCTTTGAGACACTACCTATAATTAACCAGCCAAAGCTGGGATACCAGTCACGAGCAAGATTGCTGAATTACAGCTTTAAGTTTTTGCATACATACATACATACAAACATACACATACACACAGAGGCACTTATAGGTGCACACAAAAATACATAAATGAAACAACTCTCAGAATATGTAGAAAAGTTAGAAAACAATAGAAAATTGGTCCTTAGTAAGACTAGAATCAAGTGATAATTTTTTTATATTAGAAAGCCCTCAAGTGAACTTTCCCCCAGAAGTTGAGAATATTACATAGGTTGGGACCAGAGATAGTAAGAGAGTCAAGCAATCATTCTTAACGGGATAGGATACATAGTGGAATGAATCAGGGAAGCCTGCAGGTGCATCCAAAAATGTTCATATCCTGTGTCAAATGTTAAAACACCTTTGAAAATAGTACATAAACAGTCTGAGCAGTCAGTCTAGTGGATTAAATCATAGGAGAAGTTCAGAATTTCTAGTCTGTTTCTAGATTAAATAAACAAACTATGGCAGGGCAATGTGATACAAGCCTGGAATTCTAGCACTCAGACAAGAGATAAGAGAGTGGAATTACATAATGATACCTTCCCTGGACCAGATAGAATAATTTTGTCTCAGTAAAACTAACCAAACAACAAGAAAGGAATACACAGTTGGAAGTTTGGCCTAATTTTGTCATTATGTTTTGAGAAGTCAAGTTTCCTATTGAATGCACCTCATATATATCCTCACTTATGTTTTAAATGCTCTCATCATTACAGAACATTCGTAGATGCAAAAGAGCTCATGTTTCCCATCCCTCATTCTGTTGGATTCCAAATAAATGTTGAAGGATTACAAAAGCTTAAGACTGGAGAAATAGCAAAGTTCGTCTAATGTAGGATTTTGTAGACCTTGTTAAATTAGAATTTAGATTTAAAATATAGTTTTTGGATTTGTTTGTAATTTCATATTCTATAGGATACTACAAAATTCTTTCAAAGTAGAGGGATTAATTGAAAAATTCACAAATAATTCTGGCATTCTATTTGCCTAGATATTCTTTCACGACAGTTATAATTAGAACATAGTTAATAGATAATTTGCAGAGTTCATGTATACCATGTTAATATGAATAATCTAGACAGAGTTGCCAAAAATGGATGACATTAATTTATACATTTAGAAAAACCAATTTTTCAAGGTTTGGTTTAATATGGTATGAAGAGAGTAATTGTGTGACATCTTCTTTCTTCTACCTATATGTACCACAGGAAGCCATTTCCTTATTTACGTGCCTCTGTATACATAGAGAAAAATGCTAGGTTTGGGGTTTTTTTTCAGTTTTTTTTTTATTGATTCATCGTAGAACTTGAACTCTTGGCATGGACAGGGTCTCTGATCCTGTTTATGCTCAAGGCTCAAGCCCTACCACTTCAACCTCAGTGCCACTTGAGTCTGGATTTTGCAGAGAAGTTTTTTGGAGATAAGATTCTAAGAAACCTTCATGCCTGGGTGGGCTTTGAATCATAATTTTCCTATCTTAGCATACTGAATATCTATGATATTTAAAAAAATCTAAATATAAATAATATTTGCAAGTGTTCTGATCTCAAGATTACCAGTGGAGGAAAAATGATGCAGCTCAGTTTATTGTGGTGTTCTTTTCAGAACAAGGAGGGTGTCACATTAGCAGAGGTGTAGTATTTTTTCAAAATAGAGATAAGGTATTCATAATGTGAATTAAGGAATTTTAAGGTGTCCCTTATAAGTTGGAAACTGTTGGGCTAGGATGACTTTATGGCATAAATCTTGGGATTGATGGTCATAGACATAATAGCTTACTCTTATAAACAATTGCTTACTCTTGAAGAATTAATTATTACACATGCTTCACAGTTTTATCCTCTACAAGAATGTGGCTATTTTTCTGTTTACTTCTCAATCTGGACACCCCATTGGAAACTGCATCTATTGCAGAATTAATTAACATGCAAACAGGTACTGTTTTGAATCTCTTAGGAATGTTGAGAATTTAAAAATGAGTAGTTGTTAGTCATAGGAATTTTGAAGAACACATATATTCTGTCCTCTTTAAAAACTTACTTACTTTTAAAATTATGGGTTTCCATAGTATTAAACTGGGTCCCGTCGTGGGGCCTGAACTCTGGGCCTGGACGCTGTCCCTCAGCTCTTCAGCTCAAGGCTAGCGCTCTACCACTTGAGCTTCTGGCTTTTTTCTTTTTGCTTATGTGGTGCTGAGAAATCGAACCCAGGGCCTCAGGCATGCAATGCAAGCGCTCTACCACTGAGCCATCTTCCCAGACCCTGTTTTCTGTTTTAGAATGAGAAAGTACTAAATTTATTCTTTTTTGAAAAATTTGGCAAGTATATTGTGAAAATAGTGTCTAGTTGGATAACATTCAAGTTGATGAACCTCTGATAAATAAGGGGTAATTAACTCAAATTAGAAGCCAAATATTATTGATTTTTAAAATGTTACTACATAAAGAATAATATTTACTGTGTCAATACAGTAAAATTACATTTTACACAGCTTATTTTTTCAATTTTATTAGCAAATTGATGTATAGTGACTTTACACTAATTGTAAGGTAGTGAATAAAAGTCATTTCAAACTTGTTATCCCTCCCTCATTTTTCTCACAGTTGTCCTTCACCCCTTCACCCCTCACAAGTTGTAAAGTACATTTCCAACATATTGTCTTGTGAGTATTGCTATTGCATTGGTTTGCCTTTTGTCCTTTGTCTCACCATTGTCTCACCATACAGCAGGGATAAACCATAGGGGAAAACCCCAAAGAAAACAGAAATCACATAGTTCATCAAAAACAACAACCACAAATGAAAAAGAAATCTGGTTCCATATCTTGGAATTCATTTTGCTTAGCATCAGCTAATATGGTTACATATATGCATAACAAAGCCACTGGAAAATAATAGCTGCATGGATACTATATCATGAAAACAACATGTTAACATTTTGATGGTAAAGGTGGAATTAGGATTGGTGAATTTGCGGTTCTGATAAATGATTTTCAACAGATTTAAATTTATGACAGGTAAAATTGAATAGTTCAAAATTTTTAATAACTTAGCCTATTAAGAAAATTTAAAATTGCCTGGAAGAATAGGCTCTCATGCAAAGAAATCCAAGGAGACTTAGTAGAGAGGGAGCAATATGGATGAAGATGGCTCTTTTTCAAACTAAACAAACAAACATCAGAAACCTTGCTGTAAATCCTGTAGGTTCCCTTGGAATTGTCCTTACCCAGGAACTATATTCTCACTGTTTGAAAGAAGGTTGTATTGGAATTTAAATTAAAAGTTCTTTAAGGGCTGGGATGTAGCTCAGTGGCAAAGCGCTTGCCTAGCAAGTGCAACGTCCTGGGTTCGATCCCCAGTACCAAAAAAGAAAAGACAAAAAAAATACAGTTAAAAAAAACCCAAACAAAAAAAAAAGTTCTTTAAAAAATAAGGCATCAAAATTTGTGAATGTACCTTCAATTACCAAATACTAATTCTCTGAAAAAGATAATTTGAGTCAAAATATTTAGGGAGAAAGTGCCCTCCACAATGAAAGAAGGTGTCACTTTCCACAATGTCTTTGGACGTGAAGCAGTGAAACACAGAAAAAAATTTGATTGGATACTTCAAACCAATGATTTCACATTTCTAAGTGGCTCACAAAAAATAATATTCTTATTAATATGAGGTAGTCTAGACTTCTTTTATTACATATGCCAAAAAGTTCAGAAAAGAATTGAGCAAATGGAAAAATTAATAATAAAATTTTTCTTAGAAGCCTTAGCTAAGCGTATTGACTTCAGCAGTGAAGGGAGGCCAAAACTTTTTGATGTAAATTGTGTTAGTATTTTTACTCCCTAAAGTGATTTTACAGAGCCCATTTGGCTCACTACAATGCAGAACTGATTGAATGAAGACATGAAAATACATTCCACATCCAAATGAGGCAACTTGAAGAGTTTTAAAAGAGAAATAATGAAGATGTAGCAATGGTGGAGCCCGTATGGTCCTTCAGCTTCACTAGACTGGAAGCCAAGAAGCTGTGATTAATTGGAACTCTGGCAAGAGCTAAGAGTAGGACATAGAAGTAGGACATAGAAGCATTTTCCTTTTGTAACAGACACTTTCTTCCAAGGTATGGGTGGTTTAACTCTATACTCCTCCATACATCTTGGTGAACAAATGCAAGACCAAGAGAAAAATAACCTATTAAAATAATTTTGCATAGAATAACTTCACTGTTCCTGATATGGTATCGAAGGAGAATCTTAAGAGAGAAGATTAAAAAGTGCAGTATTTTTTGGTTTCCTCTAAGCATCTTCTTAGCAAAAATATATCTTTGATGTTAGACAATTCTGATTGAACCAACAAGTGATGGAGTACTTATTTTTGTGGGCACTTTAGACACAAGAAGTCTTTCAAGGTAAAAGAAAAAAAAATATAGCCAAATATTTGTGATCACAGCATCTTGGACTGTTTTCTGCAGACAAAGTTTTACATTAGATTTCTCCTTATTAACATAGATG
Source organism: Dipodomys merriami (assembly GCF_024711535.1). NCBI lineage: Eukaryota > Metazoa > Chordata > Mammalia > Rodentia > Heteromyidae > Dipodomys > Dipodomys merriami. Next base: position 153,845 of record NW_027202390.1, read on the forward strand.
TTGTTTCATGGCAACCAAATACAAGAAGGAAGTTTTATGGACTCGCTTGGCCAATTAAACAGCATGAAAGAAGAAAATGGCAAATAATATTTAATGAAATTACTTTGACCAATCACTTTGCCAGAAGAAAGAAGGAAAAATATAATTCAAAATCAATTGTCTTAAAAGTATGAAGAAAGAGTAGTGAAGAGAGATTAGAGAAAATATAGAGGATCGTTTTCTCTCCAGTGGAGTAATGCGTTCTTGATCTTGTTTCTTCCATTCTACCTCACAAGCTACCAAGTGTTTCTCAGGACTGGATTATCCAGTTCAGACAGAAATCTCTTAGAAGTAAGATACTATATGCAGCAGGTGATTTATAACCTTAGACAATCTATTTAATTCTGTTGAAAATTCTCCCCTATCCCAAACTTCCCTCTTTGAACAGCTTTGTTTGCTTTTCCCAAGACTGCCCTTCATTAACTGATTAAAATTTTGAGTGGTCATATTCATACTCTCTAGAGATTGCTGTTTGGTTGTGATTTTTGTGTGTTTTTGTTTCTAGATGTGTTTTTAACTGAATTTTAAAAGTTTGTGCAATTGTGTTACAATTAAATATATCCATCTAATTGTCCAATGCTCCTAGATCAGAGTCACTCCTTCTATCATTCTCAACCAACCCTTTCTCCAAGATTTATTTCCAATTTACCACTTCCTTCATCATATGTGTACATTCAGGATTCTAGCTGTATTTGCTCCTTGTTCATTTTTCATTCATTCTATGTCTTTACTATAATTCCTCTTTGGTTTCAACTTCTGATAGTCATTCTGTTAAACTGTCTATTAATACTTTGAAAGGTTTATATACATTCCATGGAGTTTCAATCCTGCATATTCTTGAAATGATGTCAGATTATATCTCCATAATTCATTCATCTGCAGCAACAATTTGCAAGACTGGAGACGGGAAGCACCTAAACATGATTTTTTCTCAACCGTTTGAAAGATTAATCTTTAGTCAAAAAGAAAGTTAAAAAATGGCTTAGAATGTATTTCTAACTATGCATTTTTATAAATGGCTTTGTAAAATCGTGTGATTCTTTTATTTTACATGGAATAATATTTTCTACTACCTATAAGTTTTGGAAAAAGAAGAACATTATAATTTATTCCTAGATAGGAATATGATAGAAATAGAAGACAGATATTATGTTTGTCATATCTCTGATTAGTACCCATATTCAAGACTTAAAGTCATATTTCTTACTATATTAGACAGAGGGAAAACATAAAATAACATATGATGAGGCAACTATTTGTGATTGTTTAAAATGTACCTTATAAAATGATGAAATTTATTAGCTAAGGTTTGGGTTTGAAATTTAGGAGGCTGACATATTAAACACATTTCTGAAAGGCCCATACTGAAAACCACAAATTGTGGGTGGTACTATTTCTACACTTTATTGAATGGTTGAACATGTTTGGCATTAGTGCTGTGTAAATAATTCAACTCTATTGTAACTTGCTCCCTACACTTGAAAAACTTGTAATGTCACTAAGTATCATTAACTTGTCAAATGTTATTTTGGCGAAAGTGATTTTTTTAAATTTAATTTTATTTTATTTGTGAACATACTGTACAGAGGGGTTACAATTACATGGGCAGGATAATACGTACATTTCTTACCAAGCATTGCAGCCTCCTCCTTTGGTTTACCCTTCACATCCCTTCCCAGCCTCCCCCCTCCCCCCCAATCCCAATCCTTCTCCTTCCCCCCCTCACCCCCCCCCCCGCACGGATTTTTTAAACCTCATTGTGGACATGACAACTTGTACTTCTCATTGTTGCAAGAGGTCCACCTGTGTCCTTAAACACTGGTTTTTCCCCATCTCCTCCACAAGTTATACTGACACCAAATATAGTGAAAGCAGGGATTATACTGTGGGGGAGGGACATACAAAGCAACAAAGAGATAATCTTATAAATGCGTTAGAAACACATGCATGAAAGAAAAAAACATTAAAATACATATCTAAGGGTTCATTTTCCTGACCTCACATTATCTGACCTTTTCCGCTTGACTCATACATATACTAGACATTGCAAATAAGGGAAACAATGAGACCTATGTTTCTTTTGGCCTGGCTTCCTTCACTTAATATAATTTTTTCCAAGTTTTTCCATTTCCTAACAAATGGGGCAATGTCATTCTTTCTGATGGAGGCATAGAATTCCATTGTGTATATATACCACATTTTCTTGATCCATTCATCTACTGAGGGACATCTGGGTCGGTTCCATATCTTAGCTATGGAAATAATGCTGCAATCAACATAGTTGTGCTGGTAGCTTTAGTGTGGTCTTGTTTGTAAACATTTGGGTAAATGCCCAAAAGTGGGATTGCTGGATCATAGGGGAGATCTATGTGAAGTCTTTTGAGGAACCTCCATACTGCTTTCCAAAGTGGTTAAACAAGTTTACATTCCCACGAACAATGAAGTAAGGGTGAAAGTGATTTTTAAAAGTTTATTTAAATGTAGATTATCATTGGTTTGAGAGTGACATTTTTATACCACAGAACCATGTTGTACTGAAGTCCCAGTGTTTTGAAGCACTCCTTAGTGCTTCAAATGTTTTTCTGAATTACATTTGACCTCTAAGTCAAGTTTTCAGGCTTTGGTAGACCAATTATAGATCTATCCTTCTAGGAACTATTTTTTGGCCCACTTATGTTGGAATAAAATCTTTCGTTAATCATAGGTGAGGGGTATTAAAAATAATCTTATGACAATTTGTGAACTTGTTCACTCATATGGGCTGGTCATCTGTAAGTTGAATGTTTGAATTACAGTACTTTCTCTCAAATTTTGTGATCTCATCCTTCATTTTAAGTTGCCTTGCATTTCACAATTGCTTACTGCTAATTCCTGCATCTCAAGGAATTGGGGCCCTGAAATACAGGAAATGCGAAATTGAGATGGGTCTTCAATTACTTTGTGTTGATATATTGCATGGGCCTTGGTGAAAAGTCTTGCCCCTGTTATCTGATGATGCAGGTAAATGGGCCTTGAGATCCTAGGACCCATGGGTACTGCAGAAGAATAATATTTTTTAGACATCTTAGCAAAATTTGGGCATAATCAGTAAGAATGCTTCAGAAATATGGACAAAAGCAGTTTGGGACAAGCAAGTTAAAACAATAAACAGAGCAGCAGAGTAAAATCCATTACAGATTAGAGGAAAACATTGTTTTTTTATCATGTGGATTCAGAAGACCAAGAAGAGTTATAATGTATCACAAGTTTATACTAAAAAGATTGCATTGATACGTTTTCTAGTCTAATACATATTTGAAACCTAAATATTTATATTCCAATTCTGTTTATTGGAGTAAATAAATATCAATTTATTTGTCAAATTATCAACTAATTCTAGTAAGTTTCATTGTGTGAAATATAAAATCAGCACATATAACTATATATAATATGATTAAAAGACACACGTTTTGTATTGTTCTGTTGTAGTTACTGTATCAAAGGCAACTCTGTTTTAAAGTATGATTCCATTATCTCTACTTCAGTGTTTGATAGAGTTAGATCTAAAGCTTTATCATTTGTAGATTTACAGCATGGAGGCAAGAGGAAACACTGTGATTAAAACATTATCAATTTAATGCCTAATAATGAGGAGAAACATATGCACTTCTCCTGCAACTATGAAAATATTTGGTGATAAAAAGGCAGTAGTGTAAGTTCCTGCCAGGAACTTACAGACAGGCCAGGACATTAAGTAATCATGCATACGAACAATTTTTTCACTTCTTGGCTTTAGCTACTTTTAAATGGAAGGTATAATAAACAATTATATTTTGATAAAATACCTTCTCGTCTGAACAGTTCTCTTTGAACTGTTCATCCCTCTATGATCCCTTGTAACCAAGATTAGTTTTGTTCTTGTAAGAAAATCTTTGCTGTCAGGGTAAGGTATTCTGGTTGTTCTGTTCCCACATGGAAGAAGGGTAAAGGCTCAGGTAGACATTTGTTCCAGTAACACCTCATTTGGGAAAATGTCAGCTGAAGAAGTTTAGAAGTAGCTCTTAAGCAACGCTTAGTTTGAATCCATTAGGTCCACAAAGCTGGATAAATAAATACTTGAAAAAGCCATCACCTTTGGACCTAATTATAAGTAATAGAGAGTATGATCAAATTCCAAATAAAAAGACTTAAGATATTCATTGGCAAAAAAAAGTTTGCAAATGTGAGCAATCGACTGATCAATATAATTTTTTCCAATATTCCCAGAATTTTAGGGAAATAAGATCGATAGCATTGTTAGGAACAATAAGGTTTCCTTGTTACAAGTAGGCACCCATAGATATAAGCCTGTATAAAGATTGCAGCATTAACTATTAAATTTAGAGGATACTACATGCTTCAGCAGCACGTATACTCAAACTACAATACAGAGATTAACATGGCACTTGCACAAGGATAATATGAAAATTTGAGAAGTATTCCATATTTTTCATTCTTCAGATGCAAGAAATGAAAAAAAGTGATTAAAAAGTTGATTACAAAATTACAAGTTTAACAATACACGTAATTCATATAATTAAATTTAGTTTGACATCAGTGTATTAAATCACCTCAGAAAGGCGTTTACATAGCATAAACTTTACAAAACTTTTCAAATTAGACAACATTGTCATTTTATCCCAAAGAAAAATAATATTAAGACCTAGAAAAAAAGGAATCAAACTGTTTCTATATGGAATACAATCGGAAAGGACACATTAATGAACTTATATATTATAAAATAATATAGAATTCAATGTATATCTAGGAGAAAATAAATTATGAACATTATGCAAACATAGAATATAGAATATTTTAAAATATACTTTTTCAGACAAGCACCAGAAATATTTTAGTTTCTGTACTACTCATTTCAACAGGTAAATTAAAATTATTTCTTATTAAAAAATCACAAACTCTGAAGAAATTATTATACATGTTTACAAAATCTATTGAATACATTTTTCCATCCAAGGCAAGCAATTCACTTGGAAGAATTCCGCGGAATCCATGAATTTTTACAGTAAAATATTGGTGCTGCCGGGCACTGGTGGTTCATGCCTATAATCATAGCTAAACAGGAGACTGAGATCTGAGGATCATGGTTCAAAGCCAGCCTGGGAAGGAAAGTCTGTGGTACTCTTATCTCAAATAAACCACTAGAAAACTGGAAGTGGAGCTGTGTCTCAAGTGGTAGAGGGCTCACCTTGAGCTGAAGATCACAGGGATAGCTCTAGGCCCAGAGTTCAAGCCCCATGACCGACCAAAAAGAAAGATATTGCTCTTATTTGGATTGTGAAAATATTTTGTAGGGACACAAAAGATGAACTTGCATTTTTGAAATTTAAGAAACTTAACCCGACCATTAGGACTTCGGTGAACAATTTGTACAGCCTTTTACAACTTCATAGAGGTAGTGATACGTACTTATGCTTTTGGCAATGTCAAATAGAGTTTCTTCTATGTTGTTCTTCAGGCCTGGATTTATATAATGGTTCAACAGAAGGCGATCCAGCGTATCTTTGCTATCTCAATTCTCAACAGCAAGATATAAGGGTGTCAAGAGTCCTTTAGTTTGGGGAAGTGTTACTGTGGCTCAAGCGGTAGAGCACTCCCCTTGAGCTGAAGAGCACAGGGACAGCACCCAAGCCCAGAGCTCAAGCCCCATGACCCACCAAAAAAAAAATCACAACAACAACAAAAATCAAACAAACAAAAATATTTGGGCTGGGAAAGTGGCTCAGTGGTAGAGCGCTGGCCTTGCATACATGAGGCCCAAGGTTCGATTCTTCAACACCACATAAGCAGAAAAAAAAGCAGTAAGTGGTGCTGTGGCTCAAGTGGTAGAGTGCTAGCCTTGAGCTGAAGAGATGAGGGACAGCACCCAGGCCCAGAGTTCAGGCCCCACGTCCAGACCAAAAAAATTTTAAAAAAAAAGTCCGTTAGTTTGGCCATTGGTATCTGTATCATGATGAAGTAAGAAAGAAGCGACTCTGGTATTATTCCACGTGTATGCACTGTTCAGGGGTGTCCAGTCATCTACAGTTATTGCATGTGCCGCTTGAGAAACCAACTGACTGACAATGTCTAAGTGTCCACCGTAGGCTTCTTGAAGAGGGATATACTGATCATCATCCCTACTATTCACATAAGTGGCCTTTTGAAAAAGAAGTCTCCGCACTGTAGTAAGCTGAATATTTTCGACAGCCCATTGAAGAAATATGGTTGGATCCTTCTCCAATTTTTTTTCTTGCAATTGATACCATTCCTTACTTTTTCATCTTGTTCCCCATATTCCTAAGAATTGCCTAACCAGAGACTTTGAGTGCCAGTGGGAATGAGGTGTCCATGTATTTCCCTAATAGTTCACATTGGTTGAACTGGTCAGAAATATCTGGTGAATTTTCTGCAACTGTTTATTCACCATGATTTATTTTCTCTTTTTCTAATTTTACTATTCGAAATTATTCTAACTGCAGAGTAGGGAATTGATGGAGAGCAGAGGAAAGATATTCCTCCATATTCAAATGTACACACTGAAAATGAGGACCAGTGATGTCTCCATGTGCAGCTTATTCTAGGCATGAGAAAATAGGAAATAATGCCTTCCATATAAATGATTTGGGAAATGGCAGAGCAAAAAGTGAAATGATACAACCAAAAATATAAAAGCAAAATAAATTAGGATAATTATGGAGCAATCGTGTTATATATGAGAACCATGAAAGTGAGAGAGAAAGAAAGAAAGATGTGTAATGACATAGCTAGCCACATAATCCATGCCTCTGATCAATTTGTAGAGCAAACAAAATTTTATTTTTTAAAAGAGATGGAAATCGAATTTATGTATTTACTTGAAGTTAGTAAATACATTTTTAGTAGCCTACGTAAAGAGACATAACTTTACCAACTACAGACAGTAAAATAAATCCTTGATAGTTCTAGTAACAGATCTGACTGAAATCAGTTGAATCATACTTTTCTTGTACAATGAAGGAATAAGAGGGTAGTAAAGCAGCTAGAGAAGGCAGGGAGATTGTATCTGTGACAAAACTTTGTGGAAATTGGTATTGAGGATTTCTTACTGGTGATCCACTTGCACTGGAAGCATGATTCTGAAGTATTGCTTGCCGATTCTAAACTATTGATTTGATTATTATATTCTCCAAGAAGAAAATGAGAATTGATAATGAAGGACTACTAATACATTTTGACCTTCTCACTAAGCACTTTCAATCATCAAAATCACATGAAGACAATAGACAGGCCTACTTTTTAGATGAAAGCAAGTGTCTTATAAAAACAAGGAATGTATGTAGTCTTGCAAAGGACTTCTATTTTACCAATGCCGCATACATTTTTCTAATGTTGGGTACCAATAAATAATGGATCTATTAGAAAGCTCTTAAGGCTCCTATGTTCAATAGTGAGTTCTCTTACACTATATCATGGTATTTTTTGTGTTTTAAGAATAAATTTACATTACTAACTTGAATTTCTGACAGGACAGTATCATCACTGTACATCTTGCTTCTATACTCTCATTTTAAAATTACCATCTAAGTATGTGCATTAGATAACTATATAGGAAAAAGTAGAAGCCACACTGATGGCTTATGTCTTTAGTAGTAGGTAATCAGAAAGATGAAATCTGAGCATTGTGGTTTGAAAGCAGACCAAGAAAAAACAGTCCATTAGATTCTGATTTGAATGTAACCAGCAAAACCTAGAAATGGAGCTGTGGTACAAGCAGTAAAATGCTAGCCTTGAGAAAACTGAAACAAAAAATAAATTCTGGGACAAAGCCAGGCCCTGAGTTCAAGCCCTAGTAGTAGCACCAAACAAATAAATTAATTAATAAGGTAATTAATTAATTAAAACTAAATTAAGTGGTCACATGTGGAGAGGCAGGTAAAATGTAACGTGCGTGGTAATGGTTTATGTATTATTTTGTAATAAGGCATATTATCATTTGTCCTAATCACTAATATTTTATGTGGACTTTTTTGTACAATAAACCCTGAATTTAGCATGCGTGTATATGTGTGTGTACATGTGCGAACATGTGTGTATGTGTATATGTGTGTGTGTGCTGTTGCAATGTTGCTTGCCAATGTGGACAGGGTGAGGCTGAAAAAAGCTAACTGTGTTGCAATGTTTTTATTTATCAGTGTTCTGTCATGTCATTTCAGTGGAACCAGCCTTTGTACATATTATTTGTCTAATAATAACATCATAATCAAAGCATTTACAATATTAAGTTAGAAAAAGAGACCGCTTTCAGCTCTTATTGTATGTTAGGTAAGAAGATACAGACATAATTAGTTAGTAAGTTGTTGCTATAAGATGATTGTCTGTACAAAATACGTATTTGACCTCTTAAATTGGTTATACTTTTAAGATACACTCATAGAGTGATTTGGACCGACTTGACCAAACAGGTATTACTCTCTGATTATTCCTGTGAAACACAAGTTGGATAAACTCTTTCCGGATTTCTGTTGAAAATCACTTTCTTTGCAATATTATATCTATTCTCACTAAGAGATAATCCAACCCATATTATGTTTGAATATCCCATCTTATTCATTGAAAATAAGTATTGTGGATATGCTTGTTAGATATTCCTTTCAAAAACGAACAAACAAAAAGCAAGTGTTATTTCCATATTGTGGATGCATTTGAAGGTGTTTTGTACATGCACAGGTATCTTTACTAATGGCTCTTTTGTGGGAGAAACTACGGCAACTTTAACAAATAAGGCTTTTTGAATATCTGTTCCAATATACATAACATCTCAGAGCAAGTCTTGCAATTTCTGAAAATCCTTTGAATATTTTAGTATTATTTCAGTTCATTGACTGTAGAGCTAAAATTTCTGAAATATTGTTAAGATCTGAAAAAGTATGTGGGTATATACGCTTTTTTATGCTTCATTTTATGAAAACCCAGTTTTTACGAAAGTAAATGGAATAGAATGAAAGAATTAAGTGAATTGGGTAAGCTAATTATTAGTATAATTTTGTTTTCTATTAATAGTCCATTGAATGTAGATGATGCAGTTAAATTATTTCCTCTCTATTTCAGTTAGTTTTAGAATCTTTATAGTTATGAGTGAACTTTTAAATAAAGGTCTTTTAAAATAATTAGGATTAACCTTGTGCTTTTCGTCCTACTCCCAAGAAAATGAGTTATTTTTAAGAGTTAATAGTTTATCATTATGATTATCATAGCGAATCATCATTATCATAGGGACTTAAAAATGCAGTAGTATTGATGTCTTTTTAAACCAATTGTATTCACAAGTTGGAGAGTCTTTAATTCATAATTAGGTCTTGGTGTCAATGATTTTTAACCTCTCGTTCCTAACATTAATGATAGGTAAGACTGCATTTTTGGGTATATGAAAGGTAAAATATTTATCTGGGGTCAAATGTGATTTTATATCATTCTTTCTTTAATAACATTTTAAAGTAGTACATTTCTCTCAAAATGGTGGGTATAAAAAGCCATCAAAAGGGCTGGGAAGGTGGCTCAGTGGTAGTGTTTGCCTTGCATGCATGAGGCCCTGGGTTCAATTCCTCAGCACCACATAAGCAAAAAGAAAAAAGCCGGAAGTGGCGCTATGGCTCAAGTGGTAGAGCACTAGCTTTGAGCTGAAGAGCTGAGGGACAGTGTCCAGGTCTAGAGTTCAGGCCCCACGACCGGACCCCCCCCCCCAAAAAAAAAAGCAATCAAAATACTTCAAATGGTAAAAAATTTAGGTGAGCTACAATGTGGAAACGATTGCTACAAAAGGCCTGCAGTCTGTTTCCATCAGGAATTGGGCAGGTCATTCTTTCAGTAAGACTGTGTTAACCAGAGATGGGGTCCCCAGGCAGTGCAGTGTTGAGTGAAGGCATAAAATATGATTTCTACTATTTTGAGCTAGAAATCAAGAATGTTATATTTTAGCAGTTCCTTTCACTAGGGAGGTATAAATTGAGTTTTCACTAGGGAGGTATAAATGGAGTTTTCTTCTTACAGTTACATATTGTCTTTTTTTGTTGTTGTTGGTCATGGGGCTTGAACTTGGCTTGGGTGCTGTTCCTGCACTCTTCCACTCAAGGCGAGCGCTCTACCACTTGGACCACAGTGCCACTTCCAGTTTACTAGTGGTTTATTAGAGATAAGAGTCTCACAGTCTGTCCTGCCCAAGCTGGCTTTGAACCACAATCCTCAGATCTCAGCCTCCTGAGTAGCTAGCATTATAGGCGTGAGCCAACGGTGTCTGTCTAATTTACCTATTTTCTAACAAAGATAAAGGAAATATTATTAGAGTGTGCACAATAATTTTGGGAATTTTCCTAGAATTAGTAGACTGAGTGCTAGTATTTAGTTATAAAATAGAATGAGGTTAGTTCATATAGTGGGAATGGAACGCAGGCTAACACTTACCGTGTGTAGAATGTTGTACTAGTAATTCCAACTCTGAAGACTTAAATATCATCATCTTAGAATTAAAAATAGAAATAGTTTCACTTTATGGGATTATTGTGAGGATTAAATTAGATACCAAAGGTAAAGTACTTGGAAAAACAATCAGAGTTTGATACTTTCTACCTTTTATTTTATCATGTGATATATTCTAATAGTTTTACTGTGATTTTTATATTGTCTATTTAGGATATGCAAAGTGATGTATTGATATACATTGCGTTGTTCACTTTTCTGTCATTATGAGGAAAATACCTGCAAAGAAAATTTCTGAGAAGGCAAGTATCATATTGACTCATGGTTTAAGATCAGATGTCTCCATTGTTTTTAATTATATTTTTATTAAATAGGTGTACAAAATGTTTTCCATTCAACGAATCAGTTTATAAGTACAATGGATCTTTACATAACTTTCTCACATCCTTCCAAACCTCAACCCACTTTCGTTTTTATTAGTTTCATACTATCTGCATTGAATATTATGGCTTCACTCTCTACTTCCATAAGTCTCTTTATTTCTTCCCTTTGATTTTCCCTCACATTTTCCAAGTGGTAGCCTCCAGGTATTCATTTTGTTGGATTAAAAGTTCAATTTTATAAGAAATTACACCTGTTAAATACTCCTCTACAAATAGCATGCTTTGATTAATACTGTTTTTTAACTTGCATAAAATTCTGGCTTCTAAATACACGTTCTTTTTGTGTCTGGCTGTGACTTCATTTATTTAACATAATTTAGTTCTATCCATTACTTTGCAAATGCTGTAACAGTCTTTATAATGGATGGGTGCAATCCAATTGTGTATATGTGCAACACTTTCTCCAACCATCCCTCTGCTAAAGTGCATCTGGGCTGTTTCCATAAATTCTCTACGGTGAATAGTGCAGTAGTGAACATGATTGTGAGAGTGATTTTACTCTAACCTTTTGGGAAAATTCATCACTGTTTTTCTGGGAGCAATCCTCTAGCCAATTTTCCAGAATTAGCACATCCATTCCTTCATCTACATCACAACGTTTTTCAGGTCCTCAAAAACACACTACCCCCTACAGGTACCAATCAGCTAAAACCAGACTGTGCCCATATTCTTTTGTTGTTGTTATTGTTTTCTTTCCGGTCAAGGGGCCTGAATTCTGGGCCCTCAGCTGTCCCTCAGCTTTTTTGCTCAAGGCTAGCAATCTACCACAGCTTTACTTCTGGCTTTCTTCTTTTTGCTTATGTGGTGCTGAGAAATCAAACCCATGGCCTCAGGCATGCAAGGCAAGAGCTCTACCACTGAGCTACTTTCGCAGCCCCGATGTGCCCATATTCTTTTAATACATTTTTCATAATTTTACACATAATTTAGTGAGAACCTTCTACGTACTTTCCTAATGTGGGAATGAGGTATATGACAATAGAGCAAAAGTAAGGGATATGGGATTAAATTAGCTATTATCATATTTAAAATAATTTTCAGCTCTAACTCATAGCCTCACTTAGTATTATTTTAATCTTTATTTGATTATTTCACCTATCCCCTAAATTATAACATGTGATTTAAATACAAAGGCAAAAAAGTGTGGTTTGACTTTGACATTCATGTGTGAGGATGCACAATATGGGCAAATAAAGGGATTGGAATTAATAGCCATTATCCATTTTGTTAAAGTGTTTTCTCAAACTGATTCTCACAATTAATATTTCATTCAACAACAAGAAACATGTGACAATTCCCTTTGTTTTGCTCCTCATTAAACTTGTTTCCATGTTATTTTATAATGAAGGATGATTTCATAAATCTACTGTAGATACAAAAATATGTTAAAATATTTCTATATGTATGCATTGATATAAATACAAACACATATATTATAAAGGTTATAATGATAAATTATAACTTATGTAACTGTACAATTTACTAAATTATTAAAAACATGGACGACTCAGGCCTGGAATCCTGGTTACTCAGGAGGCTGAGAGCTGATGATTATGGTTTTGAAGCCATCCTGGTCAGGAAAGTCCATGAGCCTCTTATCTCCAAACAACCAACAGAAAATCAGAATTGGAACTGTGGCTCATAGTAGTAGAGTGATAGCCTTGAGTGAAAAGACTCAGAGATATCACCCAGGCTCTTAGTACAAGAACTAAAATCTACCCCCAAAAAGTATTTAATTTACACTTATGTAAATAGAGTATTTCCTTCACACAAATGCACATCCATCCTCATTTGCAAGGTAACTCTGTTATGTCTGGAGTACCACATAATATTATCACTTAAGTAGAAAGTATTACAACATGGGTAAACTCTAACTTTCTCATGGATTTTTCTCCACTCAAATATTCAAATCTTGCAATTATTCCCATTATTTAAAGTCATAGCTTTTTTTCTTTAATACACATAAGACTGGAATTTGAATTGAGTGTCTTGTGTCTCCTAAATGGTTGTTCTTACCACTTTGGCATGCCCCCAGCCCTAAATTATCCTGATTAACTTTCAGATAGAATCTTGCTTCCTACTTGTGTAAGATCGTGGGCTCAGTCTATTTTATGTTATTCTTCCTGGAATTTAGAATAACAAGTGCCTGGCATTGTGTACAGATCTTTGTGTCCAGTCTGAACTTTAACCACTATCCTCACAATAGTAGACTCCCTCGTAGTCAGGATTTTCATAAGCTTATCATAGCTATTTTTAAAAAAAATCTTTGCATTTCCTGCAGGTTCTTGAGTACTGAGTTAATTGGTGTTTTCTTGGGTTGTTTTGTTTCTTTTGAATGTATGTGTTGAGTTGTTCCTCATTTTTCCTTTTGTTTCTTTCACTCAAGTTCTTACCTATAGTGCTGAGAAACCAATTCTTCTTTCTCAAGATAGTCAAGGTGAACATTATTTATTCCAAAACAATTCCAGTAATATTTAAACACCTTCAGAAATTTCGAGAAAATGGCGGAGGAGAATCTGGTGGCTAAACAAGCTCTTGCATAGAAAGCAGTTCTAGTGTTCCAATGAACAGTCAGTCCTAGGCACACCAAGTGTGCCATCACATTACAGAGAGTTTGGGGAGAGAGGAAAAATCCAGGTAAGGAGACAGATCTGAGCATTTTCCAGCAACCATGGCTGAGGTTGCTGTGGCGGCTGTGGTGCCATCCATAGCCGCCATAACTACAACCCAGAGAGTCTGGGACAAATGTGCCAGATGCAGCAAGTGAGCAGATTTTACTCAACACGACCAAGAACTGACAAGTAGCAGATATCTTCATCCTGCAGATAGCAGACCAGACGCTACCCAGGAACCCACACTCCAGCGTGAGTACAAAACTAACATCCTTACTCCTTCTCAAAGGGAGCAGAGGAGGGAAGGACACCCCTCCCCCCAACACCGGAGATATCCACTTTGATGTAGACAAAAGCCTGGCTAAGTAGCTAGATCCAACTCAGTTCTTTGATGAAAACAAAAGAGTCATTTAGCTAGTCACAAGTACCTACCCTGACCTGCCATTCTCAACTCCACCCATGGGAAAGTCACAACAACAAGGCAGAGAAAGCTAATCCCACAAAGGAGTGGCTTTCTTCACTGGGTAAACAGAGCCAGAGGCTGCCCCTCCCTACAACAGCCCTGACAATCAATTGAAACTCAGTAAACATAAACCCTGAGAATGGCTCCAGGCTGGGCTTTGTGAATGTCTCAGAAGCTAGCCCCTCAGGGAAAAGCTACTGTTTGCTGAAAGGCTTCAACTTTACCCAGAACCCAGCCTTATTACAGAAACTCCAAACTAGAGGAAACAGCCACCTCCCTCTTTTGTGATACTCAAAGCAGATCTCCCTCCCACTGAACTAGCCTGGGAAGCAATCACAAACTTCTGGGTAAACCAACAGAATTTTTTCTGCCTTCCCAAACAAACTGACTTAAGAAACCAATCAAGCCCCAGAAAACCAAACACCACAAGCAAACCAGAGACTCCACCAAGAGACTGGTTACTGACACAAGGGAGATACAGGATCTTCCCATCAACCCCCCAAAAACAAAATCAAAGAAGTCTTTTTTGTATCTTTTTAAATTTTTACTTTTTAATGATAAAAATTGTTTTCATTAATCTTTTTTTCTTCCTCTTATAACTTTTATTTTAGGTGTATGTGTGTGTGTGTGTGTGTGTGTGTGTGCTTTTTAAAAAAAAAATGTTTACTGACCTGTTGGTCTTTTTTGTTCTTTCTTTCTCATTCGTTTTACTTTTTCATCTATTGTTCTTTTTGCATGAATTATTTGTTGTTCTGTTCACCTCCTATATACCTGTCATTGATTATAAAACCTTATCCACAATTGTGTACATTCTTAATCCAAAAACGTATTACTCAATTCAAAACCTCTTAGGATTTCATTCCTAAATAGCAGTATTATTTATTTATAACTATAAATTTGAAGTATTTTTATTTTTTAGTTTTTCAGGTCTCCTTTCTATCCCTCCCCTCCTCTCATCCTTGTTCATCTCTCAATTTTACTTCTTTAAATTTTCATTACTTTTAAGAGTTTCACTTTTTAAATTTAAATATTTGTCTTTCCATTTTTTCTTGTCTCTTTTTAAAAATTTTTTCTTCTCTCTTTTCTATCATTCTTTCCAATCCATTTCCCTCTGTGAGATTAGGAGTTGGTTAATTTCACTCTCCTTTTACCTTTCCACATCCCTCTAATGCTGTTTTCCCCACCTTTCTCCCTAAACATAATAATTTCTGGTTTGTCAAATTATTCTTTGGTATTCTTAGCCCATTAAAACATAGTTATTTAATGTTGAATGGACTGTATCTGTTGAACTAGATTGTATCTTCAAACATTTGACTATGCAATTACAGGACTTTGGTTGATGCTTGCCTTAAAATGGTGTTCTAGCACAAAACTGGTATTACTTTCATCCCAAATGGGCAGAACAAGCAAGAAAATCACAAGGAAAATGGCAAGTCCGGGTATCTCAATTCCCACTCAAGATAATCAGGTTACAGAACAGATAATTAATAATCCAGACGAGAGTTCCCCAAAAGCTCTACAAACACTACTGGTAAACATGGTGAATGAAAAGATTGAAACCCTGCAAAGGACTCATTGTGAACGTGTTAGGGAGAGAGTGGAGGCAAACCAAAGATCAAAACAGGAAGCTCATGGGCTTGAGAAAGCTACTCAAAGATTGATACTGGAATTGCGTGAGCAGGTTGAGAATACTCAAAGAGAAATAAAGGAATTGTCTGAGCAGGCTGAGATCAGTCAAAGAGAACTAGAGAAGTTACATGAACATGAGAAATCTAATCAAAGAGTAATACAAGAATTGCAAGAGCTGGATGAGCATAGACAAAGATCACTAGAGCCATTAATGGAATCCATAAACAGTCACCTGAAAGGAGTCAGGGAGACCACAAAGGGAATGTTGAATGGAGCCCAACAGAAGGAATGAGAGTCCAAGGAAACCATAACCAATCAACTAAGTGATTTGAGAGTAAACACTGAACACCAAATTAAGGTAGTAAAGAATTTCATACAAGATCTAAAACAAAGCTCCAACAAAGAATTTGAAGCCATAACAGCCAACCAATTAAAAGGAAAAGAAATTAAAAATAAAGTAGAAAGTCTTGACATTAGGTTAGACTATGCAGAAGATTGAATCTCCGGCATTGAAGACAGCCTAGGTATTATAGAGAAAGAACATACAACTATCCAAGACAAATTCAAGAAATATGATAGATCTATTCAACACTTGGAAGACACCATCAGAAGGCCTTATCTGAGGGAAATGGGTGTAGAGGAGCATATAGAGACATAAGGTAATGGTCTAGAAAATTTGTTCAACAGGATCCCAGCAGAGAACTTCCCAACACGCAAAAAGATAGGCATATTCAGATACAAGAAGCTTTTAAAACTCTAAATAGACCAGACAAGAACAGGACTTCCCATCGTCCAATTAATTATAAGCCACACAGGATCAATCAGACCAAGGAAATGATCCTTAAAGCTGTCAAGGAGAAAAGATCAGTCATCTATAAAGGAAAACCAATTAGAATCACCTCAGATTTCTCAAAAGAGACAATTAAAGCAAGAAGAGCCTGGAATGGTGTATGCCATGCTCTAAAGACAAACAACTATCAACCAAGAATAGTGTACCCAGCTAAACTCTCAAACATAATTGAAGGTCTAATAAAAATCTTCCATAGCAAAGAAAAACAAACAATATATCTCCACCAAATCAGCTCTACAAAAGATACTAAATGATGTCCTAAATATAGAAAACCAACAAGACCACAATAAAGGCCAAGAAACCACATACAAACAGAATCCAAGAACCAGAGAAAGAATCCAGTAGGCGCAGCACCCAAGAAGGTGGATAAAATGGCAGGAGCACCCAAATACCTCTCAGTCCTCTCTCTCAATTTTAGGGGATGTAACTCTCCAATTAAGTGACATGGACTGTCTAGTTGGTTTAAAATGCAAGATTCTTCTATCTTCTACCTTCAGGAATCACAACTTGCCCATAAAAATCAAACACATTTTGAAAGTGAAAGGCTGGAACAAAATCTACCAAGCAAACGGCCCCCCAAAACAGGCAGGAGTTGCAATCCTAATATCAGATAAAATAGGCTTCAAATTAACATTATTGAGAAGAGATAAAGAAGGTTACTACATACTAATTAAGGGATATCTCTTTCAGGAGGATATTAAAATTCTAAATATTTGCCAAACAATAGTGCACCCAAATTTATACAAGAAATACTACTTTAAATCTCACATAGGTCCAACGACATTAATTGTTGGGGACTTTAACAAACCACTATTCCCACTAAATAGATCAACTCGGCAAAAACTCAACAGAGAAACTGCAGATCTAAACAAGTGCATACATCAACTGATTTAGCAGACATCTAGCAAATATTCATCCAGCAGCATAAGAATACACTTTTTGCTCAGCAGCACATGGAACATTTTCCAAATCAAACTTGTCAAAATTCAGAAACATTGAATTCATATCTTGCATTCTATCAGACCAAAAGGGAATAAAATTAGAACTCAACACAAAAAGCCACCAAAGAAAGTCCAGTATAAGATGGAGGCTCAAAAACACACTGTTCAAACACCAATGGGTCATGGAAGAGCTTAGAATCGAAGTTCAAATGTTCATATTATTCAACAAAAACTAGCACAGAGATTTTCTGCTCCTCTGGGACACAGAAAAGGCACGATTCAGAGGCAAGTATATAGCTCTGAGTTCCTATATTAACAAATTGGAGAGACCTGGAACCAACAATTTAATGAGATCTGACACTCCTTGAAAAAGTGAATCAAGATAAACCCCAATCAAGTTGATGGAAAGAAAGAATTAAAATTCAATCACAATTAAATGAATTAGAATCCAAAAAAAACCATATGAAGAATCAACAAAATGAGAAGGTTCTTCAAAATAATTAACAAAATTGACAGACCCTTAAAAAAGAAAAAGAAGAGAACACACCCAAATTAATAAAGTCAGAGATGAGAATGGAAACATCACTACAAAAACAACCAAGATTCAGAACATTATAAAGGAATACTGCTCAAAACTTTATGCTAATATGTTTCAGAACTTGGCAGAAATGGACATTTTCCTGGCAAATATTGACATGCTGAAACTAAGATGAGTTAAACCATCTTAACAGGTACATATCAAGCATTGAAATAGAAAGAGCAATAAGAGAACTCCCATCTAAGAAAAACCCAGGAATAGATGGTTATACAGCAGAATTCTAAAAGGCCTTCAGAGCAGAACTCACACCAATACTCCTCCAAATCATCAATGAAATTCAAAGAGAAAGTTCCCTACCGAACTCTTTCTATGAAGCCATCATAACCCTCATCCACAAACCCTCATCAAAGAAAGAGAACTATAGACCCATTTCTTTGATGAGCATTGATGCAAAGCCTCTCACCAAAATTTTGGCTAATCAACTTCAACAATTCATCCAAAAAATCATACACCATGAGCAAACAGGATTCATTTCAGGGATGCAAAGCTGCTTCAATATACACAAATCAATTAACATAATTCATCACATCAACAAGAGCAGGGATAAGAACCACATGGTTATCTCAATAATTGCAGAAAAAGCCTTTGACAAGATCCAACACCCTTTTATGGTGAAGGTCCTGGAAAAATTAGGAATCTATGGAACATTCCTCAATACAATAAAGGTTGTGCATGACAAAACTACAGAAAGCATTATACTCAATGGTGAAAATCTAAAGCTATTCCCTCTAAACTCTGGAACGAGACAAGGAGGCCCACTCTCTACTGCTCTTCAATTCAAACATAAAGAGGAACCCAATAGGGAAAGAAGAAGTATAACTTTCCCTATTTGCAGATGACATGATCTTGTATTTAAAGACCCCACTCCCAAGTTACTCAAGGTTACTCAAAACTTGGGCAAACTAGAAGGGTATGAAATTAACCCTCAAAAACCAATGGCTTTTCTGTATGCCTACAATGAGAAAATTGTGGCTGAAATTAGGAAAGCAACTCCATTCGTAATAGCCCCACAAAAAATAAAATACCTACGAATTAACTTAATCAAAGGAGTGAAGGACCTCTATGATGAAAACTTTAAATACCTGTAAAAGGAAATCAAAACAAACTTAGAAAGTGGAAAAACTCCCATGTTCCTAGATTGGAAAGATCAAATCGTGATAATGGCAATACTTCCCAATGCTATCTACAAATTGAATGTGATACCTGTCAATATTCCAACCTCATTCTTCAAGGACATAGGAAAGGCAATCCAAAAATTCATATGGAACAATAAAAGACCCTGAATAGGAAAAACGATCGTTAACAGAATGAACAGTGTTGGAGGAAAATCAGTACAAAATTTCAAACTCTTCTACAAAGCCATAGTAAGTAAAACAGCTTGGTACTGGCACAAGAACAGACCTCAGGACAAATGGAATAGAATTGAAATGAACCTAAAGACCTACAGCCATCTAATCTTTGATAAGGGAGCTGAAAAAAATAGAATGGAAGAAAGACAGCCTCTTCAGTAAATGGTGCTCTCAAAATTGGTTAACTACTTGTAGAAAAATAAATCTAGATCCTTATATATCACCCTGTAGCAGAATCAACTCCCAATGGATCAAAGACCTCACAATATGAAGACACTCTGAAAACATTACAGGATGGAATAGGAGAAACCCTAGATCTCCTTGGTACAGGCTGAAAATTGCTTAATAGAGACCCAGAAACACAACAAATCATAGAAAGGTTGACAAATGGAACTGCATGAAATTGCAGAGCTTCTATATGGCAAAGGACATAGCTAGCAAGATCCATAGAAAGTCCACAAATTGGGAGAAGATCTTCACTAGCCATACAATGGACAAGGGTCTCATATCTAAAATATATCTGGAACTCCAAAAAATTAAATCCCCCAAAAACAAATCCTAAAAGAATCAACAGCCCAATAAATAAGTGGGCTAAAGGCTTAAAGAGAAACTACTCTGAAGAGGAAGGAAAGATGGCTAATAGACACATGAAGAAATGCTAAACCTCCCTAGCTATAAAAAATGCAAATCAAAACAACATTGAGATACCACCTCACCCCAGTTAGAATGGCTATAATCAAGAACTCTATTAACAACAGATGCAGGAGGAGATGTGGATAGGGGAACCCTACTGCATTGTTGGTGGTAGTGTAAACTTGTTCAACCACTTTGGAAAGGGGCATGGAGGTTCCTCAAAAGACTTCATATGGAGCTCCCCTATGACCCAGGAATCACACTTTTGGGCATTTACGCAAATGATCACAAAGAAGACCACACTAAAGCTCCCAGCACAACTATGTTTATGGCAACATTATTTACCATATCTGAGCTTGGAACCAACCCACATGCCCCTCAGTAGATGAATGGATCAATAAATTGTGGTATATATACACAATGGAATTTTTGCCTCCATCAGAAATAATGACATTGCCCCATTGTTAGGAAAATGAAAGTCTTGGAAAAAATTATATTAAGTGAACTACGCCAGGTCCAAGTACACATAGGCCCCATGGTTTCCCTTATTGGTAATAAATAGGATATGTCTGAGACAAGCAGAAAAGGTCAGATTCGTTGATGTTAGGTGAAATGTACCCCAAGATAAGCATTCAAATATTTTTTCTTTCATGCGATTGTTTCTAACATATTTATAAGATGAATTTTTGTTGCTTTGTATGTCCCTTCCCCACAATATAGCTCCTGTTTTCACTGTATTTTATGTTGGTATAGTTTGTGGAAGGGAAAGGAAAAAACAAATCTTTTAAAAAAGGATAGAGTTGGACCCATTGTAACAATGAGATGTACAAGATGTTTTGTCGAAAAATGAACTTTAAAATTTTCGCAAGGAGGGGCATAATGGGGGGAGGGGCAGGAGGGATGAGATGGAAAGTGATAGGAAGTGGAAACAAAAGAGGAGGCAACGATGCTTGATAAGAAATGTACTCATTATCTTGCCCATGTAATTGAAACTCTTCTGTAAGGTATTTTCAGAATAATAAAAAAAAAAAAACCTTCATACCTATTAATGGTATACGAATTCTTTGTGCTTAGAAGGGTCTTTTTATTTTCACAGTCGTTTTTGGCATACACAGACATATCATTGATTATATGAAGATAATAAATTTCCAGATGCTTGCCAGGAGGAGTAAAACCTATAGTTTATTTTTTTCCAGAGGCTTCACATTTCATGAAAGAAATATGCTGCTTGATGTAGGATTTCACAAAATTATACTGCTAGGAAGAACTTAAACAATCATCTAACATTACAGAGATGAGGGAGATGAATTGATCTCTTAAATAATTTACTTTTGGGTCAAATAAGAGCAGGCTGCCCAAAAGAGAGTAGACTTTAGAGAAACATGATGAGTTGTATGTAAATAGGTGCTTAGCTGATTTTGTTAATTTGTGAACTAATACAGGGAAATAAAGTACAGCAAGGTAAAAAAAAATAAAGAACTCTGCATTGAAATACTCATCTGTATGTGTGTGCACACACGTGCCTGTACACACACGTGCATGTTCATGTGCTCATGCATGCATCATTCCTGCTCTAAGCATCTGTGCCCAAAGTAGTGGTCTACCACTTGAGCCACTGATGCACTTCTGGTTTTTTGGAGATAATCACATGTTTTTTCATGATTGTACTGGCTTTGAAAAGTGGTTTTCAGATCTCGGCCTCCAGAGTAGCTAGCTAAGCTGATTCACCCTCTGAGTAGCTAGCTAAAATTCTGTTTGTCCTCTATGCTTCATTGCTCTTTTATTCTTTTCCTGAGGTAATCACAAACGTGTCATAAAAATGTCTAATTGCTTTAAAAATACTGTTACTGTTTGGCACCAGGGGCTCCAATCTGTACTTTTAACTACTTAGGAGGCTTGAGAACAGAAACCAGGCCAAATTTTAGGGGAGTTCCTTCTCAATCTATAGCTGGGTGCATTAGATCATTTCCACCATCCTGCACTATCTAGAGACTAACATTGGAAGGACTGCAGGATCCAGGAAGCTAGACAAGTTGGTGTGCAACTCTGATGCAATTGATGATGGGAAACTTAAAAGGACAGATCAGGTGCATGTTTTTGTGGAAAGGGAACCCTTATCCTAAAATTAACCAATGACATAATGCCAGCCTAGCAAGAACAATACCCCAATTTGAAATCATCACAATTTTCCAAAACCAAAATAAGTACATTCTTTAACATCCCAAAACTTAGTACAATCTGTTCTTTGCTCTAATATCATCTTTATCTGATTATCATATGACATGACAGAATAGTTTCTTCATTAAACTTATGATATATTTTAAAAGACCTAGAAAATTCTTTCTCACTTATTAAGTGCAAACGAATGACATATTACCTCATTTCTTACATATTTGACTGCCACTAAAAATCTATTCAATGATTAGTATAGTAATATATTCTGATTTATTACTTTATTTGTAACAGTTGTTAAACATGTTGCTTTTCTGCTGAAGTATAAGTATTTAAATAATCTTAACACAGGGTGCTATATGCTGAGTCCTGGGAAAGAGTGCTATGTGCTGAGTTTTTCAAAGCATGCCATGCACTGAGTCCTATACAGGGCGTGCTATGGACTCCCTCCTTCAAAGGGTGTTGTGTGCTGAGTCATCCCAAAGGCTACGATATGCTAAGTCCTTCAAAGGACACATTGTGCTGTCTTTTACATAGTGTGCTTTGTGCTGTTTTTTGAAGTATGCTGTGTGCTGAGTCATCCCAAAGTGTGCCATGTTCTGAGTCCTTGAGAGGTAGTTTTCCCCAACAATCTCTCTCAGTCTCTCAGTCTCTCAGTCTCTCTCTCTGTCTCTCTCTCTAACTGGGTCACTGTGCACGTTCTTGATATGTGGAGTGGAGAGGCTTGGAGGAGAGTCTCCTCTAGAGGTGGGGCTGAGGGGAGATTCGATCCCCTGAGCAAGCGCTAGGGTTGGCGGGGAGTGCAGAGCTGAGGTGAGGCTGTAATTCCCATGGCCTGGAAGCCTTAGGGGCCAGTCAGGGCTGATCTTTTGGGCAAGGGTAGGGGGTGGAGCCAAGGGGAAGAGGGGACTGGGCAGAGGGGAGGAGGAGGGAGGGTCGGGGGCCTCAATGTGGTGTCAGCAGTGGCCAGGGTCTCCCAGGGGCAGATGTACATGCACAGAGGATGTGAGGCGGCCTGCAAGAGGAGTAGAAGTAGAGAGAGAGAGCAGAGAAGAGCAAGGATAGGCACGAGGGTAAGTGGCTTCACATGCTCTGTTCGTGGATCAATAGAAAAATAGCCAAAACAAGAATAAAGGAAACAAATGTACAGCCAAGAAAAATATAGTTAGAATAAAGGTAGAGGCAATAAAGGTGCAGCCAAGTATAGAGGAAGCCTTGAACCAACACCCCTTCCTGCAAGCATGCTTCCATGAAGCTTATGCTTTGTCTGGCATGATCTCTCACGCAGATTCAGCAGGAGGTGTCATGGCATTTCTTCCTTTTCTATTTTTTAATTGAAGCTCATGAATGTCTTGGTGCACAGAAGAGATAAATCTAAAGATCATCCGGAAAATGATTGGAAATATAAGAATAAGAATTGGGAGAATTGATCTGACAATGGTATTTATAATTATTACATTAATCCAATCCAGAGGATTGAGAGCCTCCACGTTATGCTTAAATAATGCTGCCAAAGATTGTAAGATTTTTACATCTAAATGAGCTTTACTAACTGCTATAATTTTATCCTGTAAAGCCTCCATAACATGAGAGATATCTTTATCTCTCCAGACTCCTAACAAATGATTTTTGGTGGCATTCCAATGAAAAGAAAAGCTATATTTTAGAACAGTAACACAGATATATTTCAAACTAGCATGACATTTAACTGAGAGTTGTGTTTTTAAATTTTTAACTTCCTGACCTATAGCCAGAACCACTTCCTCCAGAGGATTTATTTTCATTTCTAACTTTTTATCTATAATTTGTTGTTCTGCTAGGGCTAATGAAACATATTTGTTTAAATCAGTAACAAAATGAGCAGTGTTTACTTCATTTACTAAGGCTGCTGTAGAAATCGCTAAAGAGCTAATTATTGTTAATAAAGCACTTATTCCTAAAATCAAGGCCGCAACAAAGCGTTTTGGCTGCAACATAATATCCAGAATTTTCAGCATTTGTAAAGCAGAATTTTTAAACCAAGGGTCATTTTATAGATCTACACATAACATTACATATGAAGGTCTTTTTAAAATAAAAATTACAGAATATGTTTTATCCAGGGAAGAAGTAAGACAATTAGTAAAAATATAATCCTTACAGCTAATATAATAAGATTTTCCTTGATTAATAATGATTAAATTATCTAGTTTTCTAGATAAAATTCCCATAGGATAATCTACACATGCTCTTACCCCAATTGCAGTACTCTTAGTTTCTTTGGGCTTTTTCAGTAAAATCATGTTTGTTGCTGCAAAAAGCCTAAACAAATACAGATGAATGCCCATTTTATTGTGAAAGGGAGAGTGACTCACCAAAACGGAAGCCACCCACGCTGGAGTGAGCCATCTTTTCAGGGTTTCCCCGTGCCTAACAGGAGCATAGCCATTAAACTTTCCTGAATTATGTTTTAAGTAGGCGGCATAATCATAATCAGGGTTAGCAATGGAAAAATAAAAAATACTATCTGGTGCCCCAAAGGCTTGTTAAAAGAGGCCTTTTGAAATCCACATTCTCACCATTTCAGTGAGGTAATTAATATATCCCCAAACTGATCTTTGTCATGATATTTTGTAGGCAGTTACCTAAATGTATATTCCTCTTGGGAATGAAAAAGGATTCGTTATAAGTATGAAAGCCTAATGTCATCATGCCAATTTACCACATCAATCTCTTTTAGAACTTTTTATCATTGGATTGATCAAGGGTATCAGTCAAAAAAGTTCTATAGTTTATAGGCCAACACCCGTGGAGATTTTCTCCTGATAGCGTTATGCAAATTGGAGTGGTATCTGTCATTCCTTCATAATTAATAGTTTGAGAAGTCATATGAGAATTAGAATAATCCTCCAAACCCCCTAGCAGGTCACTATTATTTGTCATTACTTGTATTATATCCTCATCCCCCCACCCCATCCCATAGGATGTAGAAGAGGAGGATTAGAAACATATGTCCAGTATTGTTCTCCTGAAACAGACACTGCCTGCACAGCAATAATGGCAAGCATAGCAAGAAACTTATTTTCAACAGTGATAGTCTTTCCTGTAGAAACAACAATCTCCTCCGCAGAATGGGTGAGTTTCTTAATTTATTCCCAGGTTGGTGGTTGGGCTTCTTTTGTTGTCTTCGCCTGTTGAGGAGAAAGGGGAAGACTTTTGAGCTTTGGCATCGCTTTCTTCATTTGCATCTTCTGTTTTGTTTTTTTTCCCCTGGGTTTCTCTTATTTTTGTAGGGCACACAAGTCGGTTGCGATTCCAGATGGGTGACGCGGCTTCTGTGGAAACACACATGTATATCCTCTTCCCGAGGTGATTAATACATCAGGCCCTTTCCAGGTGCCTCTGAGCAAATCTTTCCTTTTAACTTTTGGCTGAACTTTAAATCCAATTTCGCTCCAATGTTTTTGCATAAGTGTAAGATTTTGTTGATTAGTATTAAGGTGATTAATTACAAATAAAGCATGATGGTTTCTCTAGTTAATAAGTCAGCCATCATATTTCCAAATGAAAGAGGACGTGGTAAATTTGTATGTCTCTTATATGTTCAATAAATAATTTTTCTTTTCTAAGTTGAATTAATTTTTGTAACTGTTGTAACAAGTCTATAATTTTTAATTGTCCTGATAAAAGAGCTGTCTCTATGGCAGGAAATAAGTTAACCATATGCTTAGAGTCTGTGCAAATGTTATGCTGCTGGTGAAATATGGTTAAAGCTAAAATTACAGCAATAATTTCTTCCTGTTGCTCTGAAATGTCAGATCCCTTTTAATAATAGGGAATGGTCTGGAATGTATACCACTGAAGTTCCATTTGAGAACCCATCAGTAAAAACTGTTAGAGCTCCTTCGAAAAGTGTTGTTACCACTAATGGAAAAATGGCTTTTACCTCTTCCACAAATTTTAATGAAGGATTTTGAGGAACATGAAATTTTATTTGTCCTGTATAATTTAATAATGCTAATTTCCAATTCTCATCATTCTGTAATAATATTTTAATTGTTTTTTATTATAAGTAATAATTATATTATACATTTCTTTCTCAAGTAACTCTCAGGACCTACTCCTTGCCTTGCCAATGAGTTGGCTGCACAAATATACACAAGAAGCTATCATTCTTGTCTGACTGTGAGGCAAGTGAAGCCATTCCAGGACTCCATCTTGCCATAAACATCTTGTATAAGATGTCTTTAATATTATAATATCCCAGTCTTTATTATAGTCCAATTGGACCACTTTTGCTTGTAACTTTTCTTCCACCAATGACATTTTTCTAACATTATTGGAGTGAATTGTCTCTTAGATTTAGGATTAGAATCCCCTTTTAAGGCTTCAAACAATGGGTGTAATTCTCCTGTGGTAATTTTCAAGTAGGGTCTAACCCAATTTATGTTTCCTAGTAATTTTTGAAAATAATTTAATGTTTTTAATTTATCTAGCCTAATACTTATTTTTGTGACATGATGTATTATTTTTCCTAAATAGTTTAAAAGTTTATTATGTTGAATTTTATCTGGAAAACAAGCAAACCAAAGTTGGTTAATTGCTCAATGGTTAATTGTTAAAATTTGTTCTGTTAAATGTTTACTTTCAGCAGCTATTAAAATATCGTCCATATAATGAATAATATAAGCATTAGAAAACTCTTCCCTAGTTTTTTGTAAAGCTTTATCCACAAATTTTTGACACAATGTAGGAGAATTTTTCATGCCTTGTGGCAAGACCTTCCACTGATATCTCTGCTAGGGCCTTTTCAAATTACATGAGGGCACATGAAATGCAAATCTTTGAAAATCATTAGGATCCAATTTAATTGTTTAAAAAATCCTGACAATAAATGATTATTATATAATGTCCTTTAGGAACAGCCACAGGAAATGGAAGTCTTGGCTGAAGAGCCCCCATGTCATACATGGTGTTATTAATGGCTCTGAGGTCTTGTAACAACCTCCATTACCCAGATTTCTTTTTAATTACAGAAATTGGAGTATTCCAAGGGCTATTGGATTCCTCTAAATATCCTTTCTGTATTTGCTCATTTACAAATTATCCTACAGCCTGTATCTTCTCTTGAGTTAGGGACCACTGATCAACCCACACAGGCTGATCATTTTTCCATGATATTGCATCAGCAAACTCTCATCAGCGGCCCCTATGAAAAATTTTGTAGAGTAAAGGAATCTGCAGTAACGAATTTTAGTTCAATGTTTTGCAAAATGTCTCTGCCCCATAATGTAAGGGCAAAGAAGATATAATATAAGGTTGAAAGTTTCCAAATCTATTTTCACACTCCCACTTTAAAATTTTTGAACTTGAGCAACATTGTTAGCCATACCGAATCCCATTAATGTAGATTCTGTCTTCATAATTGGCCAGGATGAGGGCCAGTCTTTTCCTGAAATACATGTTGGGTCTGCCCCTGTGTCCAAGAGATCTTTAATAGGCTTTCTATCCACTTTTATAGTTTTCATGGGTCAATCCTTAGAAATAGATTGTACCCAGGCAACAGTTTCTGTGGAACTGAAACCTCCTGTACCTCGATCTTGTTTTAGGATTTGATTTGGAAGATGGACATAATTTAAAATTAAGATTTGAGCTAATCTTTGATCCATAGGTATTTGCATATTTTTTAAAGACCTTACCCTTACGTTAATTTTCCCTTGGTAATCTGCATAAACTACTCCGGATAATACCTCAAAGTTTTGTTATAATTTGAGCTTCTACCAATTATCAAGCCCACAGTTCCTTCAATTACAGAACCATGAACTTGAGTTTCTATTAGCTGAACAGCATGCATGATAGAGATGATGTAATCTCTTTTTGCTGCCAGATCAAACCCTGCACTTCCTGGAGTAGCTCTTGGTAAATCCCATACTGTAAATGGAGGAGACAAGGGATTTAATGGAACTGATCCCTTAGGGGATTTTTGTGTAATAGTAGGTGTTTCCCCTCTTTCGTTTAAGGGGCAGAGGGAGCACCCCTCTTCTTGTTTTATGTCTCCTTTTCTTCTGCTGTTAGGAGAATTCTATCCTTATAATATTTTGATCTACACTCATTTTTCCAATGATTGCCTTTCTTTCATCGTGGACAAAGTCCAGGAGCTTTACCCTTTTTATTTTTACTAGGTTTATTTTGCTTTTGTTGAAAATCTTTACTCATGTGTTCTGACTGGCCACATGAGAAACAGACCCCATTTCTGGCCTGAGGTCGTGTCTTATGATTTTTGTTCATAAGCACTGAATGATTCTCCTTTCATTGCTGCAGCATATGCCATTCCTTGAGTGACTGCTGGTGAGGAATCTATGCATGCTTTAACATTATCTTGCAATGATCCCGTCAGTAATTGAAAAGTACTTAATACATAACTTTTCATACTTGTTACCTCCTCCCTCATTTTTCTCACAGTTTTCCTTCTCCTCAATACCTCTCACAAGTTGATATGTACATTTCCCATATATTGTCTTGTGAGCATTGCTATTCCATTGGTTTGCCCTTTGTCTTTTTTCTCAGCATTTTGTTTTTCCTCTTTCATTCCCTAATTATTAAATGTATACACAAAATACAGGGTACCAAAATCAGGATGATAAACCATAGGGAGAAAACCCAAAACAAAATAGAAATCATATACTACCTTAAAAACAGCAACCGCAAAAAGAAAAAAAGCCTCTGTTTTCATATCTTGGAGTTCATTTTGCTCTGCTTCAGCTTATATTGTAATATATATGCATAACAAAGCCACTGAAAAAGAATCGTTGCATGGACACTATATCATGAAAACAACGTTAACTGTTTCTGATGGTAAAGGTGGAATTAGGATTGGTGAATTCACGATTCTGATAAAGGAATTTCAAAACAGTTTTACAATTATGACAGGTAAATTTTAATTCTTCAGGATTTTTAACAACTTAGCCTATTAAGAAAATTTAAAATTGCCTAGGAAAAGAGGCTTTCATGCAAAGAAATCCATGGAGACTTAGTGGAGAGAGATCAATGTGGGTGAAGTTGGCTCATTAAACAAACAAACAAACAAACCAATAAACCTCAGAAAACTTGCTGGAAATCCTGTAGGTTCCCTTGAAAATGTCCTTACCCAGGAAATATATTTTCAGTTTGTGAAACAAGGTTGTAGTGGAATTTAAATCCAAAGTTCTTTAAAAAAAAAAAAAGACATCAAAATTTGTGAATTGACCTTTACCAAACTGTAATTCTCTGAAAAATATATTTTGAGTCAAAATATTTAGAGAGAAAGTGTCATGAACAATGAAAGAATGTATTGGGTTTACATTTTTCTGTTTGTAATTCTTTCCACAATGTCTTTGCACATGAAGCACTGAAACACAGAAAAAAAATCTGATAGGATAATTCAAACCAATGATTTCACATTTCTATGTGGCTCACAAAAAATAACATCCTTATTAAGATGAGATAGTGAACACTTCTCTTATTACATAAGCCAAAAAATTTTGGGATCAGAAAAGAATTGAGGAAATGAAAAATGTAAGAAAACTCTTTTTAGAACCCGAGCTAAGCATATTGGCTTCAACAGTGGAGAGAGGCCAAAACTTTTTGATATAGATTCCCTTAATATTTTAGCTACCTAAAGTGATTTTACAGAGCCTATTTGCCTCACTACGATGAAGAACAGATTGAATGAAGACATGAAAATAAATTACACATCCGAATGAGGCAACTTAAAAGAATTTAAATGAGAAACAATGAAGATGGAGCAATGGGGGAGGCCGTATAGTCCTTCAGATTCACTAAACATGAAGTCAAGAAGCTGTGATTCATTGGAAATCAGGAAAGAGCTAAGAGGAGGACATAGAAGTAGGACATAGAAGCATTGTCCTTTGTAACAGACACTGTCATCCAAGGTATGGATGATTTAACTCTATTCTCCTGGATATATCTTGTTGAACAAATGCAAGACCAAGAGAAAAATAATCAATTGAAATAATTTTGCAAAGAATAACTTCACTTTTCCTGATATTATATCTAAGGAGAGACTTAAGAGAAAAGATAACAAGTGGAGTATACTTTGGTTTCCTCTAAGAATCTTGTTCCCAAAATATATCTTTGAGGTTAGAAACGATTGAACCCAAAAGTAGTGGAATACTTATTTTTGTTGGCAATTGAGACACAAAAAGACTTTCAAGGTTAAAAAAAAGAAAAAAAGTATAGTCAAATATTTGTGATCACAGCTTCTTGGACTGGTTTTTGGAGACAAAGACATTAGAGTTTGTCCTCATTAACATAGAAGTTGGGTATTCATGACAACCAAATTCAAGAGGGAAGTTTAATGGACTCGCTAGGAAAGTAAAAAGAAAACCATTAGAAAACCCAAAAGTGGTGCTGTAGCTCAAGAGGTAGAGTGCTTTCCTTGAGCTGAAGAGCACAGGGACAGCACACAGGCCCAGAGTTCCAGCCCCATGACCAACAAAAACAAAAACAAAAAAATAAATCAAATTAGTAACAGAAACTGAGAAAACCTTGATCGTTCATCTTATATAATGGGTGGGAGAAGAAGGGTAACAAGAAATCTAAAGGGTTCTACATCTATGGGAGGCAAATGTGTTAGTCATGTTCTTGGTGATAAGGATTCCAGGTGAAAATGATCGATTTAGGGGAAAAAACTCTCTGATAGTTCTAACGTTTATATTAAACAGATGCAAAGATTGATCTGTTTAGATATCATCAAAATAACCATGACCATGAATATGAAAAAGAATGATAAAATTGGGGGCATTATTAAAGAGAAGAAGAAAAGAAAAGTTATGACATAAGTGTAGCAATGTGAGCACCAGTGTGGACAAGATTAGAAGAAAGAGATAAGGAAACAAAAAAGTAAACGAAACAGATTTACAGAAGAAAAGAAAAGAAAGAATTTGCAGGAAGAAAAGGTCAAAACTGTTACAGAGACATTGAAGGAAATATGCTATTTGGATTTGAAAACTAAAAGGACATAGACAAGCTCAATAAGAACAGTGTTTGGTGAACTGCTAGAGATGTAATTCATATTGATGAAATTTTGAGATATGAATGAGAAGCCATAAAATTCTAGATCCATTAATTCAACAGATCCTTTTTATTTTAAATGTTGGGAACAAATGCTTTTATTCTGATCTTAGAAGAACTAATGAGCTCCAAGAAAATGTCTCTAAGAAGCCTTTCAATTCAAATATCACTGTTTGTCTCAAAATGCCTTAAATTCTACATCTTATAATGTTGGCATAGAGGTAAACTGTGGAACTTTTATCCGCAGAGAGTGAGTACTACCCTATTGGTTAACATGGACAAAGTACCTTCATAAATAGACTGGGTGTTTGGAAACAAGAAGTGGTAGCTGAACAATGTTCTTAGCAGTTTGTACAGATGAAATGGAAATAGAGCAATCAAAAGGAACATGCAAATAAACAAAGGCACAAAATAGAATGTGCCAAGGAAATGCTGATGTACAATTTCAAATAATGTGCTCAGGTGTGAGGGTGTGTTCAAAGTACAGCATCAGAAAATATACTTGTATACCTTGAGAAAAAACTGCATTAAACTATTCTGGGATTATCATACAAGTAGAAACCTGTTACACTGACTCTCTAATCAGTCACAACATCATCAATTTAGGGAGTATTTTCCAAGAGCATACTGAGAAAAAGAGGGCTCATCACAATTAGTGTTCAGGTTGAAGTAACGACAATCACATAACGTTTCATATAAGTTTTCAATTATTTTGGAGCATTAAAGTGGGAAAAAGCAAAGTAAATATTTTGCATGTATCTGAATTAAGTGGGATGAATTATATTGGTCTCTCTTTAACTTGGAAGTTATAGGTTATGTTTTTTTTATACTCTACGTTGGGACAATGATCTGCTTTCAGTTATTTTTTTCTCTTCCCCTTCTTTTGCCCTTCCACTTAAAGAGACATACTTGAGCTTGCATTTCTAAATCCTTCAAAATTATCCATACTTCTGTCAGCCTCCTATATCTTTCTCAAGGGTATATCTTCTTACTACCATTTTTTTATCCCATATGATATTGGATATCTTCCTGCCTAATTCAGTGAAAGATACACATTAGACTCATCCATATATCACAACACTTGTACCACCATAAAATTCTATCCTACTTAGAAATCATGATTTTAGTATGTCTGGGGAGGTGACATCTGTCATTTTTGAATGACCATAATTGATACTTACATGCAAGCATGTTTTAAACCAATATGCCTCTCAGTAGATGAATGAATTGGCATGTCCATTGCGGTGCTGTGGGCTGTGGCGGGGACGAGGAAGAAAAATGGTTGGCTACCCTCAGTTATTAATCCTGGGTCCCAGGGCTGGCCAGATGGAGAGTTTCCCTGCATAGGGTAAGCATTTTTATAGGAATTCTTTATTGTTTATTTTTTATCTATACACTCTTGCCCAGTGCTTTCCTTTTTATATTTAGGGCAAATTCCTGGTCCTCTCTTGTTAACATCAGTAGCCTTTTTACAGTTCTTCTTTATATGTCCCATTTGACCACATCCAAAACATTTTAGATTAGATGGTTTGTAAAGCATTCCAGGTAGTGGGCATAGTTTCAGCAAACAACTGCAAACGCCGGGATTCGGATGTAATGTCTTTACACGCCCTTAAATATGTATTTACAGCCCCAGATTCTTTAATAGGCAATAGGGCTCTTTGACAGTCCTCATTAGCATTCTCATAAGCCAACATGCCTAGTAGTTGTTGCAGTGCAGCCTCTCCCACAACAATATGTTCCAAGGTCAGTGTCAATCGTGATAAAAATTCAACATAGTGTTTATTAGGTTTTTGAATTACTTTAGTCCAGGAGCCATAATGCTCTCCTACCAGCCGAATCCTCCCCCCATGCCTCAATACCTATGTCTCATAACTGCTCATGGATCTCTTCAGGAGAGTTCACTTGCATATGAGCATCTGCATATGGTTCTGTTCCACTCAACATAGGACAGGTTATGATCTGCAGGCGTGGATTATTGCTCTGTGCATTTTGTCTAGTCCTTTCTGTATATAAGTCAGTAAACTACCTTTGCCATTGCAGGTATTCTGGTTCCTTAAGCAAGGCTCTACAAAGCATCTTCCAATCCTTGGGAGCAAAATTATCGGGCAAGCCCATTAAGTAATTCCTTAACATAATGAGACTGAGGACCATAAGTCACTGATTGTTAAGTTTACCAATATCATCGACAGCAACCCCCTCATATCTGGTTGGTTGAGCTATACCATTCATAGGAGGTGGTCAAATTACAGGATAAGAAAAAATAGGCATTTCTTCATCAAACTCACTGAGCCTTCTCTTTTGAGAAGGAGTGATGCGGTAAAAATTGCTTCCGCAAGCTGAGGAGAGGAAGGCTGTTTTACTTTCACCTTCTCAGATTATCCTTTCACTCTGCTAATTTCTAACTCCATATGTAGTAATCTTGATAAAATCAATTCCATTTGCTCAGACATTCTATTTACGCTTTCAGTTTGTTCATTTTCAGCTTTCTTTAACTCTTGTTTTTTCTCCTAATTGTGATGCAGCCTTATCTATTGCATCCTTAACCTCCGAGTCCAATAGTAAACCTACAATAGAAGGCACTGCCTCTTTTTTTAAGTCCGCTATTAATCTTTTCTCATTTAAAGCTTTAAAAAGGGTATGTAAAATAGCCTAAATGGACCAAAATCTAACAGAAATCCTTTCCCCTTCTCGAACATCTCTTTCTACAATACTTTACTCATTTCCAATTATCAACATCTAATTCCCCATCAACGGGGAACCAAGGATTCCATTCCCTAACTACATTAATACACATTTCTATGTCAAAAGAAGAAATAGTTACACCATAAGCAGCAAGTAAATATTTTAGCATATGTAAGTACGGAGTAGACTTAACTTGTTCCATCACCCTGTAATTAAAAGTACTTACCTGAATATCCCTTCCTGTGTTCAACACTGCAGGGTCCCTGTTTGTGTGCCAGTTGTCAACGTCTCAGGCATTGGGGTCCCTGGGTAAGGGTCGCAAAATCACCAGGACACAGGGGTTGCAGAGTGCAAACAGCAATTGCCACTGCATGCTGTGCTTTATTGTTAGTGGGTATTTAAAGACAAGCAAGTATTATCTTTGCCAATATTTATTCAGGAGACATTCACACAAAGAATTTCAACAGATACAATTTTGCTTAAACTATGAGATAAATCTTTGTATATTTTTATCTAAACTATTTTAGAGCAAGCTCAAACCATTTCCCCGTACTCTGGAAAATGCTTGACTAGCTGTTTGTCTATGCGTAAGTAAGCAGAAGAGCTACTTCCTCAGCTTTGAGACATGATAGCTTTGAGATAGGGAGAGAGAACATGTTCCCTCTCTAGGCTGGTATGCCAAGAGCTTTCCACATACACAAACACAGTCCTCAGATAATCCTGAGGCCGGAGCCAGCATCATTCTGCCCCTCCAACACAGACCCTGAGTCTTCACAGAGATTGTCTCACCAAATCTTCTATTACTTTAAGCAAAAACAAAGCAAAGCAAAGCAAACAAAATAGACATTATTGTTAATTAAGCTGCTATTAAAGATTCTAGGCACAATTATACTGTTAAATGATGTTAGTAAATATGTTTTGTAGATACTGATCTCATATGTGTCACAAAAATATCCATGGATTCATAACTAGAAACTCTGAAGTGTAAAGTATATTAATTAGGTGAGTTTCATTAGGTAGCCAATTAAGAGAACACCACAGGGTTTTCAGTCAGGTAAAGAAGTTTATTTACTGAACTGCTGCCCATGCCATACATGGTAGAAATGCATGTAAAAAAAAATGGGGCGATCCAACCTCTGGCAAGGATGAATCTATGTGAAGGACCAGATGAGGTGTGGCTGTTTGGGGGAAACTCTGGCCACACTGGATCTGGTTGTGACTTCAAGTTCTGGGACTCACCTCTGGTCAGATGGAAAGTGGGACCAGAGGCTGACCAGGTTGTGACTTAACAGGATGGGGAAGTGGCTGCCTCCAGGTGTGCCAGATACTAGGCAACATATAAAGGGT
Source organism: Dipodomys merriami (assembly GCF_024711535.1). Classification (NCBI taxonomy): domain Eukaryota; kingdom Metazoa; phylum Chordata; class Mammalia; order Rodentia; family Heteromyidae; genus Dipodomys; species Dipodomys merriami. Next base: position 189,127 of record NW_027202390.1, read on the forward strand.
TGAAACTTAGCCAAGAATTGGCTGCATAGGGTCTGCATGACCTGGGGCAGACCTAACAACAAATACAGGTAGTATTTCTGACATATGACTCCAAACAATTCATTCTCGGTCATGTTCTTTCTTTCTTTCTTTCTTTCTTTCTTTCTTTCTTTCTTTCTTTCTTTCTTTCTTTCTTTCTTTCTTTCTTTTTCTTTCTTTCTCTTTCTTTCTTTCTTTCTTTCTTTCTCTTTCTTTCTTTCTTTCTCTTTCTTTCTTTCTTCCTTCCTTTCTTCCTTCCTTCCTTCCTTCCTTCCTTCCTTCCTTCCTTCCTTCCTTCCTCTTTTTCTCCCTCCCCTCTCTCTTTTTTGTTTTATTGGTTGGTCGTAGGGTTTGAACTCTGGGCTTGGGCAATGTCCCTCAGCTCTTGAGCTCAAGTTGAGCACTCTACCGCTTGAGCCACAGCGCCACTTCTGGTTTTTGAGTGGTTTATTGGAGATAAGGGTTTCACGGACTTTCCTGCCCAGGCTGGCTTTGAACTGCAATCTTCAGATCTCAGCGTGCTGAGTAGCTAGGATTACAGGTGTGATCCACCAGCGCCCAGCTCTTTCTCTCTCTATTTCTCCTCTCTTTCACTCACCCTCCCTCTCTCCCCTACCTCAACATTCTCAACTCTCAAATAATGAACACTTGCTGAGTTGAACTCACAGGCTGGGAGAGCAGCTCAATTGGCATATGTGAAATGTATTTAATGTTTCCTTCTACTTCTACCACAGGTCACTGGAATCAAATAATGAACACTCAGCAGCATGGCTTCTCAAGCCGATTGGAGGAGGAAAGCAAGCATGCTCACTTCATTCTGTGAGGTTCACCCTGGGAAGGTGGGGCAGACTCCTCGCTCCTCTTGCTAAATCTCAGCCCAGATTCTGCATCCGTAGAGGTGACTGCCTCCAAGAGTCCCAGTTACTCAAGTGAAACAGTTACAAGGCAGAGACTTAGCTTCTTGTGGTGCTGAGATTAATGGCAGCATGATTCAACATGACTCACTAGTTTATTGAGATTGAGACGTCTTAAATTTTTGGTTAGGCTATGTTCAAATTGTGATCTATTTATTTCTGATTTCTAACCATGATTATAGATGTGAATCAGCACATCAGACCATTCAAAGTTCTTTATGCCACATGGAAGACATGAAGTTTATTTTACCAAATGACATACAACTAGACAGACAGCAAAAGTAAGTCCTTAATTCTGGTCAAGATGTGTTGTTAATGTGAAACAAAATTACTTAGCAAAATATCTGACTACTGCGATTATACTTTCAAACTTACCCTACACTTTAATATCAAATCACTTATATTTAGCCAATGATTTACTCAAATTACCTGTAATCATTTATGTCTGGCCTATCTTCTAGAAGTAGGGAGAACAGGAGCTCACACAATTAACTAAAGTGATAGAATTTGAGGGGATCACAGTTCTGAATAGGTCTAGGAAGGAAAGTATCAGCCATATCAACCTACTAGGTAGGGTTATTGGAATGCAATCCTGATCCCTGCTTTTTGGGCTGGGTGCAAAAATTGCTACTCTATGCGTAAAGTAACTTAAACTAGAAAGGAGTGGTGGAGGGACTCCAGTGGTGGAATACTTATCTAGCAAACAACATCAAAACTCAAATCAACTTCCTAAAGATAAAATAAGACAAGGAAAGAAAGAACAACTCATACTGAGCTTGTGTTCATTGTAAAGATTTACACTAAATCATTGTAGTTATAAATGCCATCATTTATTTCTAGGAGCACACACATTTTGTGTGAAGACTAAATGAAAAACTAACACCATATATAAAGCTTTGGTAGAACACAGGTCTAGCTTACAATGGTGAACACTTAAGTTTGCATGTGCAGTGGTGTTGCAGGGTTAAGGTTTATGGAAGTCCATCTTTTTGATGGACTTGACATGATGAAATTACCTAAACATACATAACCATACAGTTCACTGGACAGATACTGCTGATATATATATATATATATATATATATATATATATACATATATATATATATATATATATATATACATATATATATATATATATTGCACACACATGTATGCATTTATATATTAAGTGACAGGTAAATAAAAATTAAAAAAATATAATGAATAAATTTAGTGAACAGATAACTTTTCCAAAGTATTACTTTACCTGAACCAGTTCATTTCATAAAGTCTACAATGCTATATCACACTTTCATGGCTGCTGATCCCCTTCAGCTTTTTTATGAAATTGTTTTTTCTTTGTTTTACAGGTGAAAAGCCTGCCAATAAATATACTTTCATGACATTCCTTTCTTTAGAAAATGTAAAGCACGTTGTGTTATCTGGCTCTTTATGTATCATCAATATAACTTTTTTATAATTTCAAGTACATATTGTCTAAGATCTCCCTCATTCTCTTCCAATAATACCTATGGGAAGGAGAAAATGAAGGATTATTCTGTTACTTTGGGAGTTTCCGTTATTAATAACTGCAATAAATATGAAAATGAAACTCTGAAATTACTTAGAGAGGTAACATGAAAGTTAAATTTCTACACACTTATGTTACTCCCTCAACTAAAACACAGAACTTAAAATAAGTAACATTTTTAGCTGGGTGCCAGTGGCTCATGCCTGGAATCCTAGCTACTCAGGAGCTGAGATCTGAGGATAGTAATTCAAAGCTAGCCCTGGCAGGAAATCCATGACACTCTTACTTCAAATTAACCACCAGAAAACCAGAAGTAGCACTGTGGCTCAAGTGGTAACATGCTAGCCTTGATCTGAAGAGCCAGGGACAGAGCCCAGACCCAGAATTCAAGCCCCTTGACCAAGAAAATTAAAAAGGAAAAAAGGGGGAAAAAGTAATATTTTAATGCTAATGTGCATATATACACAAAATTTGTCTAGAAATAAAACTATAACAGCCCCTGGACTGGAAAAAAAAGAGATTAAAGTGAAATTGCCTTCAATTATTCATTTAGACGATCTAAACTGAGTGCAGGCTACTGGAACTCACATCACTAATTGAAGAGGTAGAATTTGAGAGGATCACAGATCAGAACCAGTGTGCAGAGGATTTGGAGCTTAGGGAAGATGGTGGAGGAGAAGCTGGAATCTGAACAAGCTCTCATATAGAAAGCAGTTTTAGAGTTCCAGTGAACAGTCCTAAGCCAGAGAATCACACCAAGTGTGCCATCACAGGACAGAGAGTTAGACAAGAGAGGGGAAGCCAAGGCAAAAAGACACTACTGAGTGCCTGTCAGCAGCCGCCGCAGCGGCGGCGGCAGGTCACGGTGGAGAATGCAGCCCCGGGGCCATAACTGAGCGCTCACACAGAGAGTCCAGGATGAAGGAGCCAGACTCAGCGGGAGAGCAGATTCTACTCAACACCAGCCAGATCCGACAAGGAGCGGACATCTTGATCCTGGAGTTCGCAGACCAGAGACGACCCAGGATCCAAGACTCGACGTGAGTAGAAGCCCGACATCCTCACTCCTTCTCAGGGAGCAGAGGAGGGACGGCCACCCCTCCCCCCCCAGCACCAGTGATCTCCATCTTGGATACCGACAAAGCTCGGAGGAGCTGCCAGCTCCAACCCAGGCCTTGGAATAAAACGAGACATTTAGCAGGTCACAAGAACTTAACATCGGCGAAGTGACCTGCCAGACTTGGCTAGATCCAGGGAAAAGTCACCCAGCTCAGGCACCAGCCATTGGAGTGGCTTTCCTCACTGGGTAACCAAAGCCAGAGGCTGCCCCTCCCTCTAGCAGCCTCCACAATCAATTGAAGAACAGAAACCCTGAGAATGGCTCCAGGCTGGGCTCTGGGAGTTTTTTTTTTTCTTCTTCACAAAATAGCCCCAGGAAAAAGCTACTGATTGTTGAAAGGCCTCAACTCTACCCAGAACCTAGCCTTACCACTGCATCCCCCTCTTTTGTGATTCTCAAAGCAGATCACCCTCCCAGTAAACTAATCTGGGAGGGGGATCTCAAAATCTTGGGTAAAGCAGAGGATTTTTCTGCCTGTTCCAACAAACTGACTTAAGAAACCAATCAAGCCACAGGACCTCAAGCTGACCAGAGACTCCAACAAGAGGCTGTTTACAGACAAAAGGGAGATACAGGATTCTTCTCACCCCTCCCAAAAAATCAAAAAAAAAAATCAAAGAACTTTTTTTTTCTCTTCCTCTTCTTTTCTTTTTTTTCTCTTTTTTCTTTTTTTTACCTTATATATATATATATAATTTTTTTCCTTTTCTAAAAATTTTATTAATCTTTAATTTTTGCCTTTTTTGAAATAATAATTGTTTTCCAGTAACTTTTTTTCCCCTCTTATAATTTTTATTTTAGGAATACATGAATATGTGTTTTCCTTTCTTTTCTTGTCTTCTTTCTCTTTTTCTTTCTTTCTTAACTATCTTTTTGGTTTTTTGTCTAGCTCTACTGAACTTCTGACCTTTTTCTCTCCCTTTCTAATCCTTTTCACCTTTTCCTGTCTTTTGATCTTCTGTATGTGACTTAACACTTGTCCTGCACAACCTCAGATAAACCCGTAGTTAACTAGTAGACCCTATCCCCCATTGTGTACACAATTAATCCACAAATTTATTACTCAATTCAAAACCTCTGAGACTTAAATTCCTTAATAGCAGTTCTACCTCTTTATACCTATATAATATTTTAAACATTTTCTTAAGTTTTTCACTTCTCCTCTATGTCCCTACCCTTCTATTAATATACACACATTCCTCTCTAAATAAATGGTCTTTAAAGCTCCATAATAATATTAATTTTTACGTTTCTATTTTTTTCTGGTCTCTTTTCATTTACCTTTCCCTTTCTTCCTTTTCTCTCTCTCTCTACTTGCATCCTACACAACCTATTTCCTGCATTGAGATTAGGACATAGTTAACTCTCCCTGTGCCTCCCCACACCAATCTATTCCTATTTTTTACCCACATCTCTCCCTAACCCTAAAAATTTCTGGTTTTCCAAATTCTTCTCTGTGGTTCGAAACCCATTAACATAGAGTTGTTTGATGTTGAATAGATGTATCTGTTGAACTAGAATGTATCTGTAGACTATTGACTGTATAAATGCAAACGTTGGTTGATGGTTGCCTTACGATAGTGTTCTAGCACAAAACTGGTGCTATTTTCATCTCAAATGGGCAGAGTAAGCCGGAAAAACACAAGAAAAATGGCAAATCAATTCCCAATCTTGATATTCAGGGGTCAGATCAGATAATGAACAACCCAGAGGAGAGTTCCCAAAAAGCCCTACAAACACTGGTGGAAAACATGATAAATGAGAAGTTTGACAACTTACAAAAGACTCTGTATGAGCGTGATAGGGAGAGAGAGGAGGCATCCCAAAAGTTTATACAGGAATATCATAAGCATGAGGAAGCTACTCAAAAACTGATACAGGTTTTGTGTGAACAACTTGAGAATACTCAAAGAGAAAGGGAGGAATGGCGTGAGCAGGTTGAGAACACTCAAAAAGAACTGCAAGAATCCCACGAACGGGAAGAGAGAGAGAACTTCAGGAATCCCACAGACGGGAGGAAGCTAATCAAAGAGTAATTCAGGAATTGAGAGACCAGGTAGAGAATACACAAGATCACTATAGGCATTCCTGGAATCCATTAACAAAGAGCTGAAGGAAGTCAGGGAGACCACAAAGGGAATGCTGAATGGAAACCAACAGAAGGAATGGGAGTTCAAAGAAACCATAACCAATCAACTAAGTGATTTGAGAACAAACACTGAACACCAAATTAAGGAAGTAAAGAAATTCATACAAGACCTAAAACAGAGCTTCAACAAAGAACTTGAAGCCATCAAAGCTGACCAATTAGAAGGAAAAGAGATAAAAAACAAAGTAGAGAGTCTTGACAGCAGGTTAGACCATGCAGAATATCGAATCTCAGGGATTGAAGACAGCCTAGATATTATAGAGAAAGAACATACAACCATCCAAGACAAGTCCAAGAAATATGATAGATCTATTCAACACCTGGAAGACACCATCAGAAGTCCTAATCTAAGGATCATGGGTGTAGAGGAGCAACTAGAAACAGAAGTTAATGGTCTAGGAAATTTGTTTAACAGGATCCGAGCAGAGAACTTCCCAAACATACAAAAAGATAGGCCTATTCAGATACAAGAAGCTTTTAGAACCCCAAATAGACCAGACCATAATAGGACATCCCACCATCACATTATAATCCGCACAGGATCAACTCAGACCAAGGAAAAGATCCTTAAAGCTGTCAAGGAGAAAAGGGTAATCACCTATAAAGGGAAATCAATTAGAATCACCTCAGATTTCTCAGCAGAGTCAATCAAAGCAAGAAGAGCCTGGAATGATGTATGCCATGCCCTAAAAACAAACAACTATCAACCAAGAATACTGTACCCAGCTAAACTCTCTTTCATAACTGAAGGCCAAATAAAAACCTTCCATAGCAAATAAAAATTGAAACAATACATCTCCACCAAACCAGCCCTACAAAAGATTCTTAAAGATGTCCTACAGATAGAAAACCAACAAGACCGCAACAAAGGCCAAGAAACTGCACCCAAACTGAGAATCCAAGAACCATAGGAAGAACCCAGTTTTCACAGCCCCCAAGAAGGTGGATAACATGGCAGGAACACCCAAATACCTCTCAGTCCTATCTCTTAACGTTAACGAACTGAACTCTCCAGTTAAGCGAAATAGACTGTCTAGTTGGATTAAAAAACAAGACCCTTCTATCTGCTGCCTGCAGGAGTCACAACTTGCCCGTAAAAACAAACACATTTTCAATGTTAAAGGCTGGAACAAAATCTACCAAGCAAACGGCCCCCATAAACAGGCGGGAGTTGCAATCCTAATATCAGATAAAATAGACTTCAAATTAAAATTCTTGACAAGGGATAAAGAAGGTCGCTACATACTAATTAAAGGATGTCTCCTTCAGGAGGATATTACAATTCTAAATATCTATTCGCCAAACAATGGAGCACCCAAATTTATCAAAGAAACACTACTTTCCCTCAAATCCCATATAGATTCAAAGACATTAATTGTTGGGGATTTTAACACACCACTCTCCCCACTAGATAGATCAACTCGGCAAAAACTAAACAGAGAAAATGCAGATCTAAACAACTGCATAGATCAACTAGACTTAACAGACATCTACCGAACATTTCACCCAGCAGCATCAGAATACACGTTTTTCTCAGCAGCACATGGAACATTTTCTAAAATAGACCACATTTTAGGCCACAAAGCAAACTTGTCTAAATTCAGAAACAGTGAAGTTATACCTTGCATTCTCTCTGACCACAAGGGAATAAAATTAGAACTCAACACCAAAAGCCACTAAAGAAAATCCGGTATCACATGGAGGCTGAACAACACACTACTGAATCAACAGTGGGTCATGGAAGAGATTAGAAAGGAAATTCAAATGTTCATGCTTTTCAACAAAAATGAACACACAAATTACCAGCTCCTCTGGGACACAGCAATGGTAGTACTCAGAGGAAAGTTTATAGCTCTGAGCTCCTACATCAACAAATAGGAGAAATCTGAAACTAGCAATTTAATGTCACATCTAAACCTCCTTGAAAAAGAGCAGCAAGATAAACCCCAATCTATTAGATGGAAAGAAATAATCAAAATTATATCAGAATTAAATGAACTAGAATCCAAAAAAACTATAGAAAGAATCAACAAAACAAAGAGTTGGTTCTTCGAAAAACTTAACAAAATTGACAGACCCTTAGCAAATCTCATCAGAAAAAGAAGAGAACACACGCAAATTAATAAACTCAGAGATGAGAATGGAAACATCACCACGGAAACAACCAAGATTCAGAACATAATAAGGGAATACTTCTCCAAACTTTATGCTAATAAGTTTGAGAATTTGACAGAAATGGACCTTTTCCTAGCAAATATTGACATGCCAAAACTAAACCAAGATGAGTTAAACTATCTTAACATGCCCATATCAAGCATTGAAATAGAAACAGCAATAAGAGTCCTCCCAGCTAACAAAAGTCCAGGACCAGATGGTTTGACAGCGGAATTTTACAAGGCCTTCAAAGCAGAGCTCACACCAATACTCCTCCAACTGTTCAATGAAATGGAAAGAGAAAGCTCACTACTGAACACATTCTATGAAGCCATCATAACCCTCATCCCAAAACCAGGCAGGGACTCATCAAAAAAGAGAACTATAGACCCATTTCTTTGATGAACATTGATGCAAACTTCTCAACAAAATTTTGGCCATTCGACTTCAACAACTCATCCAAAAAATCATATACCACTATCAAACAGGATTCATTTCAGGGATGCAAAGCTGATTCAATATACGCAAATCAATTAATATTATTCATCACATCAACAGGAGCAAGAATAAGAACCACATGGTTATCTCAATAGATGCAGAAAAAGCATTCGACAAGCTCCAACACCCCTTGATGATGAAGGTTTTGGAAAAATTAGGAATCCATGGAATATTCCTCAATACAATAAAGGCTGTATATGACAAACCTACACCCAGCATTATACTCAGTGCTGAAAAACTAAAGCCATTTCCTCTTAACTCAGGAAGAAGACAAGAATGCCCACTCTCTCCAATTCTCTTCAATCTAGTATTAGAATGCCTAGCTACAGCAATAAGACAAGATGCAAACATAAAGCGGATCCAAATTGTCAACATATAGAGATTCCCAACATATAGAGATTCTCTTCACTTAGAACACCAGGCTACCACTGAAAAAATGGGGCCTTACAGGAAATTGGATAGCACCAGTGGGGTATCTCCAGATAAGGGAACTCTTAGCCACATTCCAAAAACTCACACTGCCATCGTCAAGATCAAGAAACACACCAACCCGGCCCAGAGGTTTCTCTACATAGTGAGGCAGCAGTGGGGAGGTGGTAAAAATGGTGGAAAGTGTGGTCTCTTTCACAAACAAAAGGAGGAAAAGATCCTCAGATTCAGTGAGGTTGCTGTCTATGGAGGAATGCCTAGTAACTCCCAGGGCCCAGGTGGAAGAGTCATCCACACTAACCTCCCAGTAATGTTTCCCAGAGCTGAAGACTTGGCGTCCAAAAGCAGTAAAGTGGAAGGACTCTTCAGAATTTAAAACTGCATAGGGATTGTCGTGTCCAACACAGCACCCAAGATCTTGATTCCTCGTAGCTTCATTGAAAGCAATCTCCACCCGGTACTGGCTGAGCCTCTCTATCAGTCCAGGAATGGGAGGGGCACTGAGCTCTGGCCTCAGAGGAAGAGGCAGGAAGAACAAGACTGACTCACAGCTTTCTAGGGTCAACTCTACATCCTGAAGCAGGTCCACATCTGGCTTCTGGTATGTTTCGATCAGCTTCTGATACATATTCCTGAGCTGATGCTTCTTCTGAAGCATTTGGGTTTCCCTTTCTCTGAGTTGCAGTAACATGGCTCTTCCTTCATTGATCAGTAGCTGGGAATGGTGTCTTTCCTCCTCCTGGACGCCCAGCTCTAAAAACAGCATGCTAAAAACATCCTCAGTCATGCCTCGGAATAGCTTCACATACCAAATCCATCGGTTGATGAGTCTCCTCTTCTCCTGTAAATTGTGCTGGTTTTCTTGAGTCTTTTCCCATACAGCATGCATCTGCTTTGAAATCATCTCCCTCTGCTCCTCAGCAGCCCTTTCTATGGGATGGTGTTTGTGAGCCCTGTGCTCCTGAGACTGGGAGCAGCTCCTACAGAGCAGGGCCTTGTCTACCTCACAGAACATCTGCTTTGTCTCCCTGTGTGTCCCACACATGTATTCTTCAGAGCTCAGAAAATGCCTGAGGCTGGCTCTTCTGGCAGTGGCCACCAGGCTCCTCAGAACCACGTTGGTTTTGAGGTCTCTCTGCTGGCAGGGTCCCCTGCACACAGGGCATGTGGCTGGAGTCTGGGTCTCTTCCCAGCAGAGGCAGAGACAAGGTCGACAAAAACTGTGCCCGCACTCTAGGGTGACTGGCTCTATGAAAGTATTTATACAGATGGCACATCTCAGTTCTTTCTGGAAGGCCTGGGCAGTGTCAGGGTCCATCATTCCTAGAATCTAATGAGGTACTGGTGGCTCACGCGTAGAAGCCTAGCTACTCAAGAGATTGAGAGCTAAGGATCAAGCTTTGAAACTGCCTCGGCCACAAAAGTCCCCCTGACACAGATTCTTATCTCCAATTAACCACTCCAAAATAACAAGTGGGCTGTGGCTCCAGTAGTAAAGCACTAGCTTTGACCACAAAGTGGCCCAGGGACAATGCCCAGTCTTGAGCACAAAGTGACCCAGCAACACTGCCCTACCACTGGGTGCAATCCCAGCAACTGACAAAACAATACCACCACCACCACCACCATACCAAGGAGAGAAGAATTAAAAGAGGAGTAGATTCTCCCACTCTAATCCTCACCTGGAGTATCTAAGCTCCAAATGGCCTCGGTCCTGCTGATGTAGGATCTTCAGCAATGCCTGAGTCTCAGACTTCCACTCTATTTATACTGAAACAGGGTGGGTCCAGGAAAGGAAGTCTCTGATTGGTTGCTTAGGGAAGCTGATTTACATATCAATAGGAACTGGAATTTACATCCTGGCAAGCACACCTTTCACTTCCTCTTTCAAGGACCTACTTCTTACAATTTGGTTAGGTTATTTGAGTTAGGTGCAATGTAGGTTTGTCCAGGATTGGAAAAGTTTATTGTGTTTGTTTTATTTTGTTTTGTTTTGTTTTTTACTTCTCTGTATGTTTTATAATGGAACTATGCATTTATTACTTTTCCACAGGACTGTAGGCCATATTACTGACATTATCCACTGTATCTTGTGGGTCTTCAAAAGTAGCTGAGTTCGTATTTCTTAACAGGTGATCATCCTATACTTTTTTTATTTGTAATTTCTCAGGCCTGATGTTGGGCTGGTACTTTACCAGTTAGGCCTTGTCCTCTCTGTGTTTGCTTTTGTTTTTGGAATAGAAACTTGTGTTTATTCTTAGGATCTCCTTGACTGAGTTCTTCCAATTCACACTTTGCACAAAGCTGAGATGCCAAGAATTATCTCTTGCTTGAGTTGTGATCAGGATTAAATCTGCCAACAGACCAGCCCCTCCCAGCTTTCCCATCACCTGCCTGAATCATACCAGTAATCACGTGACTATCGTTGATCACCTGACTATGAGGGAACAAAGATCCTAGGCTCAGAGATCACTTCCTCTTGTCTAATGTCTATACTTTCTCATCCTTGTGATGTTGTTTTTCTTGTTGTTTGTCTGTCAGTGCTGGACTTGAACTCAGGGTAGAGGATCTGTCCCTGAGCGCTTCTTCCACTCTATTTCTCTTATCTTTCTTTCAAATATCATTTTTGCCTTTTTATTATAAAATGATGTGGTATTCTAATATATAATTTAATAACTCAATGCCGTTATTGAGAATGATCTAAAAATTATCACAAACATAAATATACATATATATACATATATCTATATACATTGGATTAAAAGAGCACATTATCAATATTCAATTCGCTATAAATTTTATCCTATCAGAATATTCTCTTTAGGGTTATAGGTTCTGTAGTTTCCCTGGCATAACCGTTCCCATTTATGGTTTTGTTACTATAATCAATTTTGTATCTTTCTTGCTGTTGATCCACTAGCTTTGAAAGCATAATCCCCTATCTGAATTGTCAGCAGAGAAATAGTAGCCTAACACTATGTTTGCATCTTTGACTCTCAGGCATTGACTCTCAATCTTTTTTTAAATTTTTCTTTTTAAAAAAATTTTGTCATTAATCAATGGCTTTTCTATATGCCAACAATGAGAAAAGTGTGGCTGAAATTAGGAAAGCAACTCCATTTGTAATAGCCCCACAAAAAATAAAATACCTAGGAATTAACTTAACCAAAGAAGTGAAGGACCTCTATGATGAAAACTTTAAAATCTTGAAAAAGGAAATCAACACAGAACTTAAAAAATGGCAAAACCTCCCATGCTCCTGGATTGGCAAGATTAACATCGTGAAAATGGCAATACTTCCCAAGGCTATCTACAAATTCAACGCAATACCTATCAAAATTCCACCCTCATTCTTCAAGGAAATAGAGGAGGCAATCCAAAAATTCATATGGAACAATAAAAGACCCCGAATAGCAAAAACGCTCCTCAACGGAAATAACACTGCTGGAGGAATATCAATACCAAATTTCAAACTCTACTATAAAGCCATAGTAATCAAAACAGCTTGGTATTGGCATAAGAACAGACCTCAGGACCAATGGAATAGAATTAAAAACCCAGAAATGAACCTACAGACCTATAGCCATTTAATCTTCGATAAGGAAGCTAAAACAATAGAATGGAAGAAAGACAGCCTCTTCAGTAAATGGTGCTGGCAAAATTGGTTAACTACATGTAGAAAACTAAAGCTAGATCCTTATATATCACCCTGCACCAGAATCAACTCCAAATGGATCAAAGACCTTGAACTCAAAGCAGACACTCTGAAAACATTACAGGATGGAATAGGAGAAACCCTAGGTCTCCTTGGCTCAGGTCGAAATTTTCTGAATAGAGACCCGGAAGCACAACAAATCAAAGAAAGGTTGGACAAATGGGATTGCATAAGATTGCAGAGCTTCTGCAGGGCAAATGACATAGCTGGCAAGATCAATAGAAAGCCCACCGATTGGGAGAAGATCTTTACTAGCCATACAACGGACAAGGGTCTCATATCTAAAATATACTTGGAACTCAAAAAATTAAACCCCCCAACAACAAATCCTCAAAGAAACAACTGCCCAATAAATAAGTGGGCGAAAGACTTAAAGAGAAGCTTCTCTGAAGAAGAAAGAAGGATGGCCAATAGACACATGAAGAAATGTTCAACATCCCTAGCCATAAAAGAAATGCAAATCAAAACAACATTGAGATATCACCTCACTCCAGTTAGAACAGCAAAAATCAAGAACTCTAACAACAACAGATGCTGGAGGGGATGGGGACAGAAAGGAACCTTACTTCATTGTTGGTGGGAATGTAAACTTGTTCAACCACTTTGGAAAGCAGTATGGAGGTTCCTCAAAAGACTTCACATAGATCTCCCCTATGATCCAGCAATCCCACTTTTGGGCATTTACCCAAATGTTTACAAACAAGACCACACTAAAGCTACCAGCATAACTATGTTTATTGCAGCATTATTTACCATAGCTAAGATATGGAACCAACCCAGATGCCCCTCAGTAGATGAATGGATCAAGAAAATGTGGTATATATACACAATGGAATTCTATGCCTCCATCAGAAAGAATGACATTTCCCCATTTGTTAGGAAATGGAAAGGTTTGGAAAAAATTATATTAAGTGAAGTAAGCCAGGCCCAAAGAAGCCTAGGTCCCATGGTTTCCCTTATTTGCAATATCTATTATAGGTATGAGTCAAGCGGAAAAGGTCAGATAATGTGATGTTAGGAAAATGAACCCTTAAATATGTATTTTAATGTTTTCGTTTCTTTCATGCATGTGTTTCTAACGCATTTATAAGATTATTTCTTTGTTGCTTTGTATGTCCCTCCCCCACAGTGTAACCCCCGCTTTCACTATATTTGATGTCAGTATAACATGTGGAGGAGATGGGGACAAACAAGTCGTTTAAGGATTCAGGTGGACCTGTTGCAACAATGAGAAGTACAAAATGTCATGTCAAAACCAGCTTTACAATGTCGGTGTGGGGGGGGAGGGGGGTTATAATTGGGTGGGGGAGGGGGGTATAATTGGGTGGGGGGAGGGGGGAGGCGGGGAAGGGAAGTGAAGGGTAAACAAAGGAGGAGGCTGCAATGCTTGGTAAGAAATATATGCATTATCCTGCCCATGTAATTGTAGCCCCTCTGTACAGTATGTTCTCAAATAAAATAAAATACAATTAAAAAAAAATTTTGTCATTAGTGCTGCGGAACTCTGGGTCTCAGGGAAACCTCAGCTCTTCAGCTCAAGGTGAGCCCTCTACCACTTAAGCCACAGCACCACTTCCAGCTTTCTAGTGGTTTATTGGAGATGAGTGTCAACGACTTTCCTGCCCGGGCCAGATTTGAACTGAGATCTCAGATCTGTTTCCTGAGTAGCTAGGATTACAGGGGTGCACCACTGGTGCTGGCTAAGCATTATTTTTTACCTTCATATGATAATGACAGCGGGGATGAATGCACAATAATTGGGTACATAGAGTGAAAGACAGACACCAATAAAGAACCATCACAACTGGACAGCAAACAGTTGTATTGTTACAATTGTTGGCTATTGTTAACCACTCAGTATGCCTAATGGGTAAATTGAGCTTTGCCATTGTTATTATTAATCTCTTAGCCTGAGTTAATATTCTCTTCATTTTTACCCCAAAAATTATGACTTATTTTTTCTGAAGCCATTCTTTCATCTTTAGTGTTCAACCCTGCATTTTCTTTCTTCTCCATTATTACCAGCTATTTCTCTAAGTATTCCAATTGATTTTATTTTATTTTAGTTTTAGAAATTAGTACTGAAACTTAAAGAATCCAATCTAATAGAAAGTTTAACACCCCAATGGTCTAGTATAGAGGTGTTTCTATTTTTTTTCTTCCCAGGTAACAGGATCTAGTAATCAGAAGTCTGCTATAGAGCTTTGTGTCACTGAAACCAGTACTGCTTTTTTGTTCTCGAATGTACCTGGGGCTTGAACTTAGGGCATGAGCACTATTCGTGAGGGTTTGTTGTTGTTGTTGTTGTAGTTGTTGTTTGCTTTTTTTTTTCTCCTACTACTTGGACCACAGCTCCACTTTGGTGGTTAATTGAAGATGAGTCTTTTGGACTTTCCTATATGAACTGGCTATGAACTGCCATCCTCAGAGCTCAGCCTACTGAGTAGCAAGGATTACTGGGAAAACAACAATGCTCACTGAATTAAATGTTTTTTTTTTGTTTTGTTTTTTTGCTGTTATTCTGAGATACACCTTCTTTCATGGTGAAAAGCAGTCACTGGGGACTCATTTTTGCATGGGTTTATTTTTATAGCATTTTTTAAATATTTTCTTGCTCTCTTGTTGCATTGTTGCTACTTTATCTTATCTTCATTTTTTACATGCAATGTTTTATTATATGTTACCTCCATGTTTCATAACAAAATGGGATTACTGTGCATAAAATTCAAATTAGTACAGTATTAATGGTTTGCTTCATTTGAGAAAGGTTCTCTCCGATAGAGTTCCCAATGTATAGAATCTTCACTAGTAGTGGTTTACCATTGGAGAAAAGGGTCTGACAGGAAGTTGGAAATAGCCAATAGCGAATCTCCAGAGAAGGGAACTCTTAACCACATTCCAAAAACTCACACTGCCATTGTCAAGATAAAGAAACACCACAACCGCAAGAGACTTCTCTATATAATGTGACAGCAATGGGGAGGTGGTAAAAAAAAAGTGTAAAGAAAGTTCCCTTTCACAAAAAGAGGAGGAATAGGTCCTCTGATTCAGGGCGGTGGGCCAAGAAAAGGGTTTGTACCTGAGTTCTCATTTAGGGAAGTTGATTTACATATCATCTGGAGTTGGAATTTCCATCCTGGAAACCACAACTTTAACTTCCTCTTTCATGGAAATGCCTCTTACAATTTCCTTAGACAGTGACAAGTGTTGTTTATTTTGGCTAGGCGAAAGTTAAATTTGAACAGGATTGGAAATTTTTTTTTCTTACCTTTTTGTATCTTTTATTTTTGTACTATGAATTAATTACTTTTCCACCATACTATAGGTGACTTTTTATCTTGTGATTTTGAAAATTAGCTGAGCTTTCATTGTGGAGTTATTAGATGACCATCCAAGTCTTTTTATTTGTAAATTGTCATGCCTCCTACTTGTCTGGTGCTTCACCACTTGAGTCATTTCAATCTTTATATTTTCATCGGATTTCTAATCTCATAAAAATACTGTATTAATTTTCTATTGGTAATGTAGTTCCCCAATTTTAATTTGTGCAAGAATTCTGAACTGATTTCAAAAATGAAGGACATTTTAAAGTAATTCATTAAAAAGCTATGAATATGGAGCTGTATATAATTCATTACTTTTGTTTAATTTTTCACACTTCAGTTGTAGAGTATGCTCAAAGGTGATTTTTACACTAATCTTTTTCTTTGAGGAATTTTTTTAATTAAGAAAATATTTTAGAGATATTAATGTTAGTTCAGCTATTTTTCTCCTTCATAAGGAATGTGATTTTAAGTTAATAAACAGAAAATCTAAGACAGATGATACATTTGGTATTTAGATCAATTTGTGTAATTACTTTTTTATTTAAATACTGAAGAGTTGTTTCTGAATTTTCAATTTATTACCTGAGCCAAAGGTATATCATTACACTTGCAGAATCTAATCCACTTTACAAAAACTAAGTAACATATTAGTTTGAATTTTATTTTTTAATTCAACAATAATATTCAAGTGGTATCATTTCAGTAAGTTTCACTGAAAAATTATTAAGATATGCCATATCTATAGATATTTCATAATTCTATATTCTTATTTTTGGATTACGTTTCTGTAATCCATGAGTCTGTACTCCAATTGTGTTAGACTTCCAATTGTTGATCTCACATCTTTGCTTTGTTCCAGGATTTCAGCAGTAATGTTTTCTTGTTTTCCGTGGTTTTTATTATTTTTTCATCTCACTATCACCGTTGTAACTTTTTAACAAACAAAAAAGAAAATTCACTATTGCCCAGCTCAGCATTCTTTACATTTTCAAAAAGCCAAGTGATGCTAGTGACATACAACATACATCATGAAATGATTGATATAATGTATACAATACAGTAATATCAAAATATTGCATAAAATGTAAAAAATGTAATGTTATGAAATTAAAATACACTATTATTAAACTGTGACATCAAACATTTTCTATTATTATCATAATATAATAATATAAAACCGTGCCATCACTCTCCAACTTCCTTTGTAAAGAATTTACACTTTGTGGAAACCTACACCTGAGCCCCTTTCCTGGTAATGAATGGACTCTTAAATGTCTATAAAATTTGGGCCAGCTCCCAGAAGCCTCTGGTATGTTTGGCTCCTCCCCTCTCTCACTCATTATACTTAGGCTTAAGAGTATGCCACCTAGTACTATGGCGACAAAGTAAGTTAGAGGACAAGAGCCCTGTTCCCCAGCTGGAAGCCTCCAGGTCTTCATGCAAAAATGATCTCCAAGTTGTCATTTGTCTCAGTCCTGCAGCCATTATTGCCCATACATGTAAGCTCAGGTAGGTGCTTGAATAGCAAGCTGTTGTAGCACAATCTGCTCTGTAGTAGGGGTCCTTGAGATGCCAAGGTACACCAGCCTCTCCTTGGGAAGGATCCACATAGTCTTCAAGCTTTAAATTCTTAAAATCTTGTTTCTTCTTCATAACTTCCCTATTCCTGAAGCCTGAGAGGTCTGAGGGGCCCTCATCCGCAGGGGTCTGGATGGCTGCCAGGATCTTGTCCTGAAACTCAGGTGCCTTCATCTGTAAGAAGCAATAGCAGCTCGTTCTTCTTCTCCTTCTCCTGGAAGAGCTGGTTGACACACTCATCTTTCTTCTGATATAGCTCATCCAGTACTTCCATCTGTTCTTTAAAGAAATGTAGGGACTCTTCAATGGTGCTGATAGGTTTTGACAGCTGGCTGCACCCATGTTGGAGTTTATCCATTTGCCTCTAGTAGCCCACTTTTTCCAGGCAGCTTGTGGATGAAGCAGAATTTCAGGGTCTTCTTGGGCACTTGTGTGTCCTGCTTCCATTCCCGTGGTTTCAACTTCTGGAGAAGAAACCCTACTGCTTCAGATTTCTCTGTCTCTTGACTACCATATTGGCCAGGAACCCATAGTAGGTCTGTTGCTCCTGTAGCTGCTGGCTAAGCTTCACCTTCTTTAATTCATCAATGGATAAAGATAAAAATCCCACCTAGTCTTTGGGTTGTCTGTCCTCTAGGACAGTCACAGCAAGTAGAATCACCCCCTTTACTTTTTACTCACTCCTCCTTCTCTAGTGAAAGCCAGAAAGCTCAGCTGGGGCCCATAGCTGCTCCTGCTTCTGTCTGTTGGTTTTAAGGCACATCACAAGTGTTGTGTAATATTTGATGGTCCTTCTTGGTCCTCCAACTTTGTTCAGCAACTGTGTCTGCTTCTGCAGGTGCTGCGGCAAGGCCTCATTCTTTAAGGTCAGCTGCAAATTGTAGGCCCTGTGCTGTTCACAGGTAGCTCTGATCTCCTGCAGCTGTTCATGAAGCTCCTGAGATTCTGAGCCACTTGGATCCTTAACTCAGCCGTCTCTTTCTATTCTTCTAACTTCTCCTTTTGCTGGTCCAGCTTCTTCCTTCACTTGGAGCTTAGAGTGCAGCACACGAGAGAGCTCCTCCTTCTGTTTCTTAGCCTGTGGAAGGCATCCTGCAGCTGGCCCAGCTGCTCTTTTATCTCTAGGTTATGCAAAATTGTGCATCTCATGGCATCATTAATGTGTAATCTGCCCAATGTCTTGAAGAGCTTATGCAGATCCCAGGCCTTTTCCTGCTGCTCCAGTTACCACAGCCGTTCCTGCTGCTTCAAATTTTGGAGACTGAGGCTCTAGTTTTCCTGCCTTTGAATGTAACACTGCTTCTCACATTTCTGTTGCTACTTCTGCAACTAATAGGTCTTGGATGGCAGCTGTAGCTTGGTCTGAGTTGGTCCTGCAGGCTGCTGCTGGAGGGTAGCTCTGCCAAATGCCATTGAAGTTCCACCATGTTTATCTCTAGGTCAAACACTTATCACGCCCATTGCTCTTTCTCATCTCTCAGTTCGTTCATCTGTTGAACCTTGTCTTTCCTCATGGACCTCTCCAACTTCAAGTCCTCTGCAACATGGTCTCTCTCCAGGCTTAATTTGGTCATTAATTCTTTCATGTTCTCTAGCTTTCTCCAGCCATGCCTTCTCTCTTATTATCTTTGTTTATCTTTTGGTTACTCTCTTGGGGTAACGTAGGACTTCTGACATATTGTTAGTTATTCCAGTGTCAGAGGAAAGGACACTAGCAGGAAAGGAACCAGAGGAAGATTCCAGGTCTGCATGGTCTTTGGTCTCACCCTTGGTTGATTTACAGTCCACAGTAATTATTGTTATGAGGTTACCTGTTTTCAGTTTTCTTTTTGTTGGTGTTAGTGGGTCCACCAGGTCAATTCCTCTCCAGATACTCTTGCTGTTGTTTCTTGCCTAAAGAAAATTTTATTTTGCATGCGTTTCTGGTTTGGTTAGATATCCCAGCAATGGGATAGGGAAGATGGAGGGGCCATATTCCCAAGCTTTCTGAAATCACTTCTATTCTTGCAATCACCCACTTCCTACAGGATCTCTGAAATTCACTCAGTCACCACATAGCACCTTTACTTCCTTCACCTGCTGGTAGTGATATGATCCAATAGAGGAAAATGCCAATGGTACTAGGCAGCACAGAATGTGGATGTGGCCTCGATTCTTGTATCTTATTGTTCAGCTAGAAACAGGTATGCATTGTGGGATCATTGTGATCCAGACACAGTGGGTGGAGTCACCCCATACCTGCTCTTACAGTCCTCCCCCATTTACATATCTACTTGGGGAGCAGGGCAGCACCAGCTCCTGTTTGCCCTGCCCATCAAACCTGCCCACTTGGGCTGATAACTAGGATTAGCTCTAGTTGGGTGCCTCCACAGTTGTACTGGAGACTGCTCAAAACAATGTCGTCCATCCCACAATTACAATCACCAAGTGATCCTGAGTGGTTGTTCTCAGGAATAACCACTCAGGATCACTGTCATAGTCCCTCTTATGCTGGGACTATGGAGGGATCAGACCCAGAGCTTAGGGGATGAGTGAGTGACAGAGAGTAGGGATACTGGATACTGCATCATTTTGCAGTCTATTTCCTCATATTACAACTTGGTCCACATATTTTTACATCACAGAAATACCGTCCAAATAATTTCCATCCACTCCTCCAGACTGCAAGACTGTGCTAGTCCCATAATTCGCTCACTCCTTACTGCAAGTTTCTAATCTGGGTCTGAATCTGTTCCCCTGCCCGCCAGGTCTCTATTCCACACCTAGCATACTATGTTCCCATAAGAGAGAACAATGGATTGAACCAGCCTTTGTCTTTTTAAAAAAAAATTATGTGAAAATACCATACATCGGGGTTACAATTACATGGGCAAGGTAATGAGTACATTTCTTATCAAGAATTCTTGGCTCCTCCTCTGTTTCCTCTTCCCACCCTTTCCCATCCTCCCCCCGATCAAAGTTGTAAAGTTCGTTTTTCAACATAACGACTTGTACATCTCATTGTTGCAATGGGTCCACCTGTATCCCTATTTAAACGCTTTGTTTTTGCCCTTCCCCTCCACAAATTATACCAACATCAAATACAATGAAAGCAGCGGTTATGCTGTGGGGGAGGGGCATATGAAACAACAAAGAAATCATCTTATAAATATGTTACAATCACAAGAAAAAAAACAATTCAATACTTATAGTGGGGTTCATTTCACCTAAAATCAACTTATCTGATCTTTTCTGCTTGTCTCAGACATATACTAATTATTGCAAATAAGGGAAACCATGGGACTTGTGTTTCTTTAGGCCTGGCTTACTTCACTTAATATAATTTTTTCCAAGTCTTTCCATTTCCTAACAAATGGGGCTATGTCATTTTTTCTGATGGAAGCCTAGAATTCCATTGTGCCGGAACCTGCCGGCAACAAAAGGGAATCCTGAATTAGGGGGCGAGGATGCAGAAAAATAAAGACATAAGACATAGGATGGGGTCGGGAGGTCTGCACCTCAAGATTACAGTCCCGTTTATTTTTAATTTTTCCTATTATATACTATTAGAAGTCAAGAGGTAACATAAGGTTACCATATTGCAGAAAAACAAGGAAAGTTTTATTAAAAACAAAGTGCAGTAAAAACAAGACAAGATCAACTGATAGAAAGTAAAACAAATTCTGTAGACATAGCAAAGCAATCCCGGGCACCTAGTGTTTTTCATGAAAGCCAGTTCCTTATGCGTGCCTTTAAGTGAGCACAGGGGTCAAGATGACCATAGAGCTTTACTGTGGACTCCCAACATCTCCCCCATCTTTGTTTGAAGAAGCGAACCCACCTGTCTTAGGCTGGGTGGATCACCTTGTCTGCCTTACCCGTCATCGGGAACTTTTTCAGAGCAAAGCTGAAGGCCCTGTCTTAGGTTGGTCAGACTGGCACCCCCTCTTACCCGACTCTGGCTACAGTTTCTCTCTGGGAATTCATTTATATAGAGCTTGATCTTATGTAGCTGTATGGCTAAACTCATAAGAGAGTTTTGCAGTGCACGTATAAGGAAGGCATAGAAAAACTATCAGCAAAAGCATTCCCACGCCAAGCAATGACATTAGCAATCCTTTAACATAAGTCAGGGAAGTGATATAGAGTTGAAATTGTTTAAACAGTTTTTTTTAGCAGTTTTTGCCACTTTAGCGTCCAGAGGTAGGGCTTGTGTAGTACTATGAGCAAGCTGATTAAGATAATGGACAGTTTGTGCATTTTGTGTTAGTGCCACAGCAGCTGCCGCTGAAGAGGCAGCTAACAAAATAAAAGCCAAAACATCAGCTACAAGTAGCCCAACAAATCGATGAGGGCGCATTAGTTTTTTCAATTGTCTTAACACCTGAATGCCAGAATCTTTATACCAAGTTTTAGAAATATTTACAGGAAGCATAACAACAGATGGTTGTCTAACAATAAGTATGGATTCAGTTATGCCGCTATACAAGCAATTAGTAAAAGAACAATTAGAACAGGTGACATTAAAATAATTAGCTCCTATAGAGATATTGAATGGTCTATACATAATGACATGGGGTGGTGATACACAACTCATAATATTTTTTGAAAGGGATGAATTGGGCCAGGTTATGTTGTTGAGTGCAGCCACTAGCATCCAAACATGATGTTGAGGATGCCCATTCATCCACCACAGTCCAAAATTGTACTTATTAGTAAGATTAGCTCCAAACCAGTCCATTAATTGAAATTTAGTTCCAGAAATATTGGTAACAAATGGCTTCACATGCCTGCACCTTATTGGATGAGGCTTTCCTGTAGATACTATTATTTGTGAAGAATTAATGCAATGGGGTATCATATAGGATGGAGTAAAATTTGCATGAACTGGGTAACCAGTTGGTAAAGATGTCATCTGTATATTGTACATTTGATTTTTGTCTGGGATCCAAATTTTATGAGTCATGGATAGCATTATAATACAGCCTGGAATGGAGCCTTTAGAGCTGGTGGTAAAGTAGAATGGAGTTCCAATGTCTGAAGCTGAGGTATCTGCCATCTTGGTGTGCTGGATGAAGTGATCAAGTGCTGTACTGTATACTGATCTATTGACGTGAATGAGAACTTCAATTCCCTCCCAAGTTGTAGGGCGCACAATCGGGGGATCTGGCACGTAAGCCCAATGTGTCAGGGTTTGTGTCATCAGAATGAGCCTCCACAATCCTAACGCAATGCTCAGGCAACCAGAGGGATTCATTTTCTTCCTGCGAAAAAACACAAACATGTCCTCAACCCCATGTTAAAACTGGATCGAGCCCATGCCAATCACCTGTTAAAGGATCCTTCCACTTAACTCGGCCAAAAGCTCTTTGCTCTCTTTTTTTCCCAAAGTCACTGTACTGTGGAAAGTCCATTACAATCTAAACTTAAAAATTTAGTACAAATAAAGCATGAAAAGAATATTAACAGGAGAGAAGGGGTATAATTCCCCCCTTTTAATTCAAAAATTTGGTGTTTTAACAGCCCATTGGCTTGTTTAACAATTTCTTGCTCTTGAGGAATATAGGGAATATCTGTAGAGTGAAAAATCTGGTAAGATTTACAAAAAGTTTGAAAAGCTTGTCCGACATATCTCGGACCATTATCAGTTTTAATATGTTTAGGAAGTCCCATAAAGGCAAAGCAGTGTAGGGAATGAGCAATACCATGTTTGTTAGTCTCCCGGCAAGAGGAGTAGCCATAATAAAATTAGAGTAGTTATATGGTAACATGGACAAAATGAAGCCATCCAAAAGATGGAATCAGGCAGGAGTTTAGTCTACTTTTTCCATGGTGGAGGAGGTCAGGGTAACTATGTCGATTTCCTCCCCGTGACTGTAAGGCTGTAGCAACCGCAGCAACAGCAGGGTCTTTCAGTGTCTCCAAGGGACTGTCACACCTCGTGCTAGGCTGTATATTTCTACACAGACTGGTTAAGGATACAAGTAATACCTAGGCTTGGCAGGCTGTGGCCCCACTAGTTTTTAAGACTATTTAGACAATAGCCCAGGACAAATTATCAAAATGACAAGCTTTTTAACTAGATAGTTCTTTTAATAAGGCTGATTTTCTAGGCAGATGTAGAGGGCTCAGGCCTGTACTACTATTTTCCATGCGTTTTTCTTCTGTCTATTTTGCCACATTTTTTTATGACTCTGGTCCCTTATTCTAAAAAGGGGATGATGGGTGAAGATTCATCTTCTGTAACTTCTTCAAGCAGACTCAGGGGTGTTGATCCTACTTAGCCAGGATCCTATAACCTTAGTCTATTTTAGAAAGAGGTTACAAGGGTTAGATATCATTAAGAACAATATTTTAACTTTTGACAAATGCACAGACTTTTTCTCCAGCTACAGCAATGTAGCTTGTTTAGCACTCTGGTTTGTAAAAGCATCTTTTTTTTTTTTTTTTTTTTGTCGGTCGTGGGGCCTGAACTCTGGGCCTGGGCACTGTCCCTCAGCTCTTCAGCTCAAGGCTAGTGCTCTACCACTTGAGCCACAGCGCCACTTCCGGCTTTTTTCTTTTTGCTTATGTGGTGCTGAGGAATCGAACCCAGGGCCTTGAGCATGCAAGGCAAGCGCTCTACCACTGAGCCACCTTCCCAGCCCTGTAAAAGCATCTTTAGGAATGTGACCCCTAGTGACCCTAACAATGCCTAAGTCACCCGTGCAGATGTAAATAGACAGATGTTAATAGAAACACACTCTCAAGTTTACAAACGATTTTCTTGAACAGATAAATTTCTTGTAGCTGGTGTTAGCTCAAAAGTTACTGTCAATTAGGGCTTTTGAAACATACAGGGGCTGGGATTTAAACCATCTCACACATTTTATAACTTCACTTTTTAGTACTATCACAGATCACTAATGTTTCTGTCCCTACAAGGTAGACAGTCATGGACATTAGGCATGCTTACAAACTATCTTCCCATGACATTCTGGCTCTGACCAATTTTTGAAGGGCCACACACAAATGACTCTAGGATCTG
Organism: Dipodomys merriami; assembly: GCF_024711535.1. Taxonomy (NCBI): domain Eukaryota; kingdom Metazoa; phylum Chordata; class Mammalia; order Rodentia; family Heteromyidae; genus Dipodomys; species Dipodomys merriami. Next base: position 213,547 of record NW_027202390.1, read on the forward strand.
ACATTTTTGCCATCCGAGCAGTGGCTTACTGCCTCTGGATACTCCTCCATAGCTCTTGTCTCACGAATGTCTTCTCTACACTGGGATAAATGCCTCATCTGCATTTCCCTTAGCTGGTTGCTGGACTTGAACTCGGGGCATGAGTGCTATCCCTCAGCTTTACAGCTCAAGGCTCGTGCTCTGTCACTTTGAATCCCAAAGCAATTATTTTGGTAATCCTAATTTTTCCACTTTGAGGCAAATGTTAACAACAATTTTACTTTTAAACTTTATATCCAGAAATCCATTCCTAATTTTTAAGCCTCCTATTAATCTCTTTTATTATTTTATATTTTAGTTTTTAGTTACATTTTTAAAAAATCCTTTAAAATCTTGAGGCCAATTGTCACTCATTGTCTCTTGGATGTTTGTTTTAAAACAGATACACATTAAAACTTTTAAACTCACATGACAATTTTTCCTTAATGCAAGAATTACAATCACCATTACTGTACCAAGAAGGTAAACTTAACACCTTTATGACATTTAAAAACATATCCTAATTGTAGAACATCATTGAAAGCAAGTCACATTATACAAATACATTTTAACCCTCTTTTTAAGTCCAAGGGGCAGTTTTAGCAATAGTAATCAGATCATCGCATCACTAATTTTTTTTTACCATCATGTTTCTAGTATTTACCTGTAGAGAAAAAGGACAGAACAAAGTGGGCCACTTGGCCCCTCCTGTGGAATGGGCACACACCTAATCTCACTCTTTAGGGTATGATGAACTGCGTTTGTGCCAACTTGTCCCCTTTCACCATGCGTGGACTCCTCCCATGGCCTGTCCCACCATGTATGACCAGCTGAACTGAACTATGGCCTGTTTACCCCTTACTCCTAAAGCTAGGTCTTTTGTTGGCTTTTACATTTTTTCCTTTTCTTATCTCTTGGTTTTTTGAATGAAAATACATACTTTTAGACAGACAGGACAGTAATGTCTTTGACAGTGTTAAACAAACTTTTACATTTAAACTTTTAATATTTATTCCCAAATTTTAGCCAAGAGAACTAAATTCCAAACAGCCAATGCATTTTGTTAAGCCAGATAACTTGATTACAGTGTAAACAGCCTTATGCATTTTAAAATACCAGATTTTTTAATTTTTTAAGTTAAAGAATCCTTAAAAGGTCATTTAAAACAATGTGAAAATTCTTTAAAATTTTTGGTAATGTCCAAACCTCATAACCTTTTGAATTTTAAACTTAAACTCACCCAATTGTTACAGCATGCTGATAATTCTTATCTTAAACATGTTCACAAACACACACAAAACACACACAGATCTTAAAGCGCACAAAAATCAATCAGTTGTATGAACATTTAAAACTGGTACCAATTCTAAAACAGAACTAGACAAGACAACAACAAAAGGCTGAGTTGGGGACTAATGGGCCCCCAGTTCATCCCTACCTCAGAAAACATAGAACAGAAAACACACCGAAGTAAACAAGACAAACAGTGGCCACAAAGACAAAATCAGGTCTCAGTGAATGGGGCGACATCTCACCACCACTCACAAGTGGGACTCAAATCCACTTACCAGGGGATTCCAACCCCCTCTACTCACCTCCGGAGGATTTTTCTTTTAGATTCCTGCAAACATTGACCCAGGGGCCTTCCAAGGTAGAGGAAAATTGCCAGTCATGTTGCAGAAAGGGAAAGAAGTCCCTAGTGGCCGTCCCCTCAGACTGACAGGTTCTCCCCCATATTCAGACCCACTGGGTCAAGGCTGGAGGCTAAAGTCTTGCTGGTGTCACTTGTAGGTGGTCAGTGGCATTTTCATCCGGCTGTGAATTCTCCCTGCTGGCCCTTTTAAGTTATTGTTAGATCCTCCAGGTTTTTCACCCCCACCAACCCCCGACTTCTTGATCCAGAGAGGGTGAAGGAGGTGGCTGTGAAGCATAGAAAAGGGGGTCAGTTTAAAGTATAAGTAAAAAAGAAGGAGCTAGAGAGAAACAGATATTGAGCGAGTGTTAGCCAGTCTCCTCTAGGCTCTCACATCAGGATGAATCTGAGAGAAGAAACATTCCAAGAATTCCAGAATACATACACACAAACATTGAGACAAAACACATTTACAGCGTGTGCATTGTAGACTGTCAGACAGAAAGTGTTGGACTACAGATGGGCCCAAATGTCCGCACTAGTGGATAGTTTACCATGATGGGGATCTGGGGGATGGCTCCCATTGGCCCAGTTGCCTGTCTTATAGTGCGTCCGCCAATACCTCTTGCCAACCCCAATACAGAACCTGCAGGCTACACAGATACCAGACAATTACAAAGCAGCAATGTTTTAACTTACAGGGCATTTGCATCATAGTGTCCCTGAATGTTTTTTGTTTTTTGTTTTTTGTTTTTTGCTAAGTTTCTAAACTAATGGTTCCTTCCTCCAGGAACCAGGGGTATACTTCCTCAACAAAGTAAAAGAAACATTCTAACTGACTGTCTAACTTTCACTGCTTGAGCATGAAACATACCCTTGAGAGCCTGCACATATAACATGTGGCTGTTACCTTGCCCCATAATTTCTTACTCCCGACTATACTCTCTCCCGCTCTCTATTTCTGGATGTCCTCTTACCTTAGCTGGGTCCTCTGCCATGATCCCAGGTTTTCAGTTCCCTGTTCAGGTGCCACTTGCTGGAGCCTGCCGGCAACAAAAGGGAATCCTGAATTAGTTGGCGAGGATGCAGAAAAATAAAGACATAAGACAAAGGATGGGGTCGGGAGGTCTGCAGCTCAAGACTGCGCACCATTTATTTTTAACTTTTCTTAATATATACTATCAGAAGTCAAGAGGTAACATAAGGTTACAATAGTCCAGAAAAACAAGGAAAATTTCAGTAAAAATAGAGTGCAGTAAAAACAAGACAAGGTCAACTGGTAGAAAGTAAAACAAACTCTGCAGACATAGCAAAGCAATCCTGGGCACCTGGTGTTTTTTAAGTAAACCAGTTCCTTGTACTTGCCTTCAAGTGAGCACCAGGGTCAAGATGAACTTTAAACTTTACTGTTGGCTCCCAACACCTCTCTACTACTTTTTCTCTTTCTTTCTCTACTTTTCTCATCTTCGTCTTCATCCTCCTTCTTCTTCAACCCCCTCTTTCTCCTCATTCCCACCCCAGCCACCATGATAACCAGCCCTGTGTGCAAGATGTGATCCATAGACTCACCCCAACCCCAGAGATCAGCAGACACAGTCAGACCTGGATCCAGGCCTCTGAGACCAGAGCTAGAAGTGTTCCTTTGCCCTCATTCCTACACGGAGACCAGAGATGTGGGCTTGGAGCTGGGGAGAAGATACTGTTGAAACTGAATTCCCCATGAGGTGCTCAGAGACTCAGAGTCTGTACCGCTTCCTGAGAGATGGAAGGAGGCTCAGGTCTTTGAAGAAAAAGTTATCTCAGAAGTGCCGCGTTCAGGCAGAAAAGCCTGGGCCTGTGTTATATAATTTGAGAAATAAAGGACACGCAAGCCTGGTTCCTGATGGACATACCTGTCATCCTAGCTGCTCGAGGGGCTGGTTCAAAGCCAGCCCAGACAGAAAAGTCTTTGAGAATCTGTCTCTCAAATTACCAGCAACAATTCAGACTGGAGGTATGGCTCAGATGATAGATCGCCAGCTGTGAGCAAGAAAGCCAAGCAAGATTCTTTGTATGCTTCTTTTCATCTCTAGAGTGAATACAAGGCCCTGAGTTCGAGGGAGGGAGGGATGAAGAGGAGGGCGAGAAAAAGGGAGGCCTTGGGTTCAAACAAAAAATGCAATTTGAATTTCTGTTTAATTCAGTTTTTCCCTTTCCACAGCCACCCCTTCATCCTCTCCCTTCCCCTGCCCGCCCTTGCTGCCCACTCTCTTGTTGGTGAAGAGAGGGAGTTCTATCCTCATGTCTTTATTTCTTTGTTCCAAAGCCTGGTAGTGATGTGGAGACTCCACATACCCAGGGAGCCCTCCCCCATCTCCTACCTACCCTTTAGCCCTCAGACCTCCCCTCCCTTAATCAAAGTAGCTTCAGGAGTCACACCCAACTCACATCTCCCCAAAGCCAGCCCAGTGAGCCTGCCACCCCACTCCCACCCCAACTCACACCTGAACTCAGACTACCTTTGGGGTCCACGGGCATCTGGGCATCAGAAAATTAGCTGTAATTGCTCTGTACTTAGCAACTTCATCTTCCCGGCGCTCAGCTGGGGCATCGTGTCTGCGATTTCACTCTTAATCAAGAGGCCTTACAGTCTGACTTCAGAGACTAACTTTTAAAGCTCCTCCTGTGTATGAAAATGAAGGATGTCTTACTTGCTCCACCATGCAGTAAATCACAGAGGCCTGGCAGAGAACTGAGACTGTATTTCACAAAATGTGAAGGGAAGAGCCTGGCACAGGGAAGGTAGAAAGGGTGGCAGAGTTGAAGGCGAGACTCAAAGCTCCGGTGAATCCTGGGCTGCTGGGGAGGTCAAAGTAAAGAAGATCATAGATCACAGCCAGCAAAGCAAAAAAGCTCCATCTGGTTGAGCAAGCAGGGCATGGCGGCTCACACCTGTCATCCCAGCTCTGCAGACAGCATCAGTAGGACTACAGTCGAGGCTGACCAGGACAAGAATGTGAGGCTCTATCTAAAAAGTAACTAAAGCAAAATGAGCTGAGGGCTCTGGTTTGCATCTGCCTTCCAAAAGTGCATGTGTTGCAGGCTGACTCCCATGGGCCTGTGTCCATGGCCCTTCAAGGTGGGGACGTTGAGAAGTGACAAGTGTCCCATGGTGTCATGAGGGTAGGCTATCGATGGTGGCATTTGTGGCTTTATCACAACAGGAAGAAACTGGCACCATGGCACGAGCCTGTATCCCTAGCTACTTCAGAAGAGGAGTTCAGAAGGTTGTAGTACGAGGTCAGCCCAGACATGTTAGTTTGTGAGACCCCATTTCAACCAGTAGCTTGGAGTGGTGGCCTGCCCCTGACATGCGGACACAGTGGAAGCACAATGGCTAGGAGTAGTGGCACGCTTGTGCCATCCCCAGAGGTATGAGACAGAGCAAATAGTAGGACCACAGACCACTCCAGTGCAGGCATGAACAAGACCCCACCTCGAAAATAACCAACCAGCGAGGGGCAGTAATTAAACAACACAGTATATCTAATATGTCTACTAGTTTTCCTTCCTCTTCTTTCAGAGTCTTTTTGATGGTGCTGAAGTTTGAACCGAGGCTTTTTGCTTGCTTCTTGCTGACTGACCAGTGCTCTACCATTTGAGCCATGCCTCCAGCCCAGATGTTTCTTGATTACATTGGAGATGGAGCCTCATGTGCCTGGTCTGGCTTTGAGCCGAAATCTTCCAGATCTCAGCCTCCTGTGTACCTAGAATTATAGTTACGAGCTTCTTGCCCCTGGCTTTTTCTAGATTTTTGAGTAAAGCTCTGTTCTCTTGACCCTAAGGTCATATTCTTCCCCATCTTTTATTCTTCTGTCTCTTCCATCTTTTCCCAAAGCATCAGGAAAAAAGTAGAAGAAAAAGAACAAAGCTTTGGGGCTGGGAATGTGGCTTAATGATAGAGTGCTTTCCTAGCATGCATGAAGTCCTGGGTTTGATTCTTCAGTACCACATAAACAGAAAAAGCCAAAAGTGGTGCTGTGGCTCAAGTGGTATAAAGTTAACCTTAAGCAAAAGAAGCTCAGGGATAGTGTCCAGACCATGAGTTCAAGCCCCAAGACTGGCAAAAAGTAAAGAAAAGAAATTTCCTGCCCAGGCTGGCTTCACACTGCGATCTTCAGATCGCAGCCTTCTGAGTCACTTGGTTTACAGGTGTAAGCCACCAGCACTCAGTAAAAACACTTTAAATATAAACTAACAGACAAGTCGAGTTGTAGATTTACAGCAATGATATTACTAAGCAGCCACAGGTCCCTTGCAGGAACACCAGATGGGCAGGAACCACAGAGCCCAGCACAGCTCTCTCCCACATGGCCTGTGTGGGAGCAGTTCCACTGGTACAAGAGGATGCCCTCCACTCTCACTTGCCAGGGGAACCTGAGCCTGAGGCCCTGGGGGTAGCCAGGGACTCCACATGGAGAGAGAATGAAAAGGGCAGGTCTGTGCTAATCAAGTGTCCCATCACATCGTGTAAGACCATGTCAAACATGTAACCAGTTATTTTCTCTTGGTTTACCATCAAGTGACCACAAACTCATGCCTCATCTCATGGGGGGGGGTGCTCAGGAGCAACTGGACAGGTGGTCTGCCTTGTTCCCGTCCAATGCCACTCTGTGATTCCCCAAATGACCCCCTTGGCAAGGTGCAAGGTGTGTCTGATGAGTTCTTGTGTTCCAGTTCATAACCACAACTCTGTCATCGCCAAGAGTTCCCACTACAGAAAGGACCAGCAGCCCTGGGCCTGGGTCATGAGGCTGCAAGGTCCTCCACACTAAAACTCCCCAAACAATCACATGTCTGCTTTCTTGTAAATTCCCTCTTGTCCAGTCCTGAGAGCCTCAACGACAAGCACGCATCCCAAGCTTCTATTTCCAAAGGGGAGCTGGGAGTGGAAGTCAGTCCACAGTGAGCAACAAGCACCCGGCATAAACCAGCCCTCAGCCGGTGAATATGCCAACAGCCCAGTGGGCTTCTCTACCCAGGCCCAGGTGTGCCACGGTGACTCTGGCCCCATGCCTCTTGTCCCCAGAAGGTGGTGCTCAGATCATCCATAAAGGCAGTGCCTACCTGAACCTCCAAGATCTGAGCTAGTCAGCTGGGAGTCCAGGACAAACTTGCTCTCAAAAGATTCAGTTGGAAGTAATCACATAAGCCAAGTAGTGAAAGAACAAGGCCTGGGATGAGGAAGGTAAGGAAAAGAAAAGGAGGAAGAAAGGGAGGAGAAGTAGGAAGAAAGAGGAAGGGTAGTTGAAGAAAGAAAGGGAAGAAGAGAAGAAGGAGGAGAAAGCAGGAGGAAGAAAAGAGATGTGAAGAGGGGAGAGGAGAAGAGGAGAAGGAGGAGGAGGAGGTGGAGGAAGAGGAGGAGGAGGAGGAGCAGGAGGAGGAAGAGGAGGAGGAGGAGGAGGAGGAACCTTAACAAGCACACTATAAGATAGAGGACAAATGTAGATCTGAGCCAATCTTCCCATGTCTTGATGTTTCAGCCAGTGACCAGAATTTTTGTGAATGTCCCCCAAGCCTCTAAGTGTGAGGAGAGCCACAATTATGCCATGTCCCCTCATCCAGCCATGTAGCCCTGGGTGCTCTCTTTCTCAGAAACCTTGTGACACACTACACACATTGGCAGATCTGTAGAGCACACTGTAGAGCACACCATCTCCACCCTGTCCCCAACCGTCACAGCCTAGAGATCATAGCAAGTCCAATGTGACGCTTCTGCTAGCTCCAGAGTGCCCCCCTCTCGGGCCTGCTCTGAGCCCCCTCCTCTCCTCCACCTCGCCCCTCCCCATACAGCCTCAGGTCCTTGAGCTTGCTCTCACAGACAGTGTGGGTCTGCTTTCCAATGCTGTGACAAGATCTAAGGAATTGAACTCGAAGGAAGAAAGGTTTCTTTGGGCTTGTCTCCATCTGTGGTTGGCTGGAGCTATAGCTTTGAGCTGAGGTAGGCAGCACATGTGGCAGCAGAAACACAAGGTGGAGAAAGGAGAGGGGAATGGGCTGGGAAAAGTTACTCCATTCAAGGTCACATCCCCCACCCTGTGGAGGCATTAATCCATAGATGAAGGTAGCAACCTTGGAATCCAATCCCCTCTCAAGGCCCCACCTCCTGATAGCTCACTCAGCTATGAGGTCATCAGTGGATGAGCCCGTTGCTAGAGCCAGAACCCCATGATCCAATCACCACTCAAGGTCCCGCCTCCTGACAGCCCATTCAGCTATGATATCATCAATGGATGCCCAATGGTGGAGCCAGATACTTCCTGAGGAGATCCAATCACCTCTCAAGGCCCCGCCTCCTGACAGCCCACTCAGCTATGAGGTCATCAGTGGATGAGCCCATTGGTAGAGGCAGAGCCCTCAGGATCCAGTCACTTCTCACTATGGCCACCAGCTGGGGAGCAAGCCTTCAACTCAGGAGCTTTTGGGGATATTTCAAGTACAAACCATACCAGAGGGCATCATTGTTCAAGTACCCCAAAATCCTCCACCCCACCTGGGACCCTCCTACAGTGGGGCACCCTAAATGGAACACAGTGTGCCACTGTGGATAGCTGAACACAGGATCCAGGACTCCCTTACTGGAATGTTACATTTGCATAAAAACAGTCTGAGGCCTTATTATGGTTGTTGACAATCATTGTGTTTGTCTAATTGAGCTTGTAAGAACCAAGAGGTTCCCCCAAATCCTGACCAGCTGCTCTGATGGATTTTAAAGCAGGAGCTCTTCTTGATATTCAATATAAAGAGACCATATTTTCTCTCCAGGGAGACACTAATGACAGAGAAATGTGATTTCCTGCTGCAAACTTACCAATCCTACTCCACCTCCACCAAGCCATGTGTTAAACCCTTGGTCCCAACAGTGCTCTTTCCCCTTCACCACAGTAACTACTTGCAGAAAACATCGTCCTCCATCCAGCTGTTTATATTTTTGCAATATCAATTTGTGATACTGATTGATATTCAGCTTTGGGTAAGGAGAAAGCACAGAGAACCCCTAGGATAGGAGTGTGGCTCTGTCACAAGTCAGCTCTGTGTTTTCTGCCAGTCACTTGACCTTGACTTGGACCTTCCCTCTCAATGAGAGAGGTTCCTCATCTGTAGACTAGAGATAACAAAAGCACACATTGTGGCTGTGAAATTCAAGGGCAAAGTGCATATAAACTATTTGGCATGGGTGTCATACATCTGGTGGGTGCTCAGCTGACCATTTGGTCCAATTACTTGGTGGTAATTGAAAAGGTGGTCCAATTACTTGGTGGTAATTGAAAAGGGGAAAGGGGACATTATTTCAAAGTATTGAGATCCGTGGCCTGAACCAGGCCCCTCTATCTTGCTTCTCCTCTGACCCTCATTTCCCACTCCGCTAATGCAAGGTAACAGCAACAATATTCTGGAAGTATTGAGTGACTTCTATGAAAACCAAATAAAATGTCCAACCATAAAACATACCTTCTTCGGTGGGTTACTTTTATGGCTCCCCACTCAGAGTTCATCTCCTCTGTGTCCTGTACCTTCTATCATAGGTAATGGTGAAATAATTCTTCTCTCGGCTTCATCTCCATGTCCCACCAGTCTGTAACTGAGGAAAAAAGAGTTGCCACATGATGAGAATCAATCTGACTCCATTTTCGGTTCTAGATGATGAATATAAATGATTGGAAAATTAAAAAACCATTAGGCTATTAAAAATAACTTCCAAGAACCATCTCTCAATAAATTATTTTCAGTCTTAAAAAACACACCTGCAAAGAATATAAATGGTAATGCCAAACATCTGAGAAGTCAGTAATCAGATATAATGGTCAATTTCTCTGATATTATTGTCTAATTAAGCAATTTGGCTTTCGTGGAGATTGTATGGAATTGAGTCAGTATAGTCTAAAAGGGATGTAGAACCGATTTCTTTTGAGCTAAAGACAAAAAAAAGTATATTAAAACTTTAGTACAAGGAAGAATAGGTTACAATTTATGTTTTCTGCTCAATTGGCTGCTTTTCCAAAGCATAATTCAAGAGTTAAAAAGAAACCTGACAGATGAACTGTGAGGGGAGCGGGACTCCATGTAGAGACCCCGACCCTGGGTAGGTACCAGTGCTCTGCATGGAGGACAGGTCTTGAAGCCAATCTCAAGCAGATACCAAAGGGGCCTGACATTCATTCAGAAGTATGGCTGTAACCAGGAGAGGAAAATTGAGACAGACTTCAGTCAGCACCGTGAGCCTCAGAGTGATATAACAGAAATGATTTTAAATAACAGCACTTCGTTGTCACTTTTCTTTCTTGGATACTTCTCCTTTTGCACCAATGGATTTGTTGCTGCTTCTGCTGCTGCTGTGGAGACAAATACAGGAGACAGAAGTTATTTAAAAGGTACAGAATTTCATCTTAGCTCATGGTTTTGATCCAAGGTTTACCAGTTCGACAACTCTGGGCCTGCACTGAGGCAGAGCATCATGGCAGCACATGAGAACCTGTGCAGGGGGAAGCTGCTCACCTTATGGCCTGGGAGCAGAGAAAGAAAAGGAGGAGGAGCAGGAGGAGGAAGGGGAAAGGGCAGGGAAACAATGAGAGCAATGAAAGCTTTCTCCATCGGCTGGTGGCCCAGGGAGGAGGAGGGAAGAGAAGAAAGGAAACATGTGGTTTAATCCCATTTTGGGTCAGCCATGCTGCTGGCCCCAGGCCAATGAGTTTTACGTCTGACCACATTGAGACAGGTAGAAAGAGGGAGATGAAGAGCTCCAATGGAGACACCACTTGGTGGCTCTCATTTGTGTCAGCTTACAGCAAAATGACTGGGTCCCCCACATGCATAGCCAGAAACTGCAACACTCCCTCTGGCTGGAAAGGACAGTGGGACCACTGGGCCAAGTACAGTTCCCTGCATCCAGGACCTTTAAGGCAGCCTGGAGTGTCCTTCCATGAGGTGTTGGAATGTCTGAGCTAGCTAGCTAGCTGTGTGAGCCTGCAGGAAGGTTACAGCCAGCACCGACAGGTGCTCACTGCTCACTGGCCATTCTGGGGCACCAGCTACACTGGCTTATCCTTGGCCCCATGAAACAAAGACACATGCACTCACCTATTTACACATGAGCAAAGACAGGTACAGAAAGATTCCATATCTGCCTAAGGCTGCAACAACTGGATTTGAACCTGGCTGGATGCCACAAGGAGTGCCTCCTGATAAAGCCACACCTGCTGAAGTTATACCACTGAGGCCCTACCCCTTGCTGAAGCCACACCCCAGCTGAAGCCACACCTCCTGCTGAAGCCACACTCCTAGCTGAAGCCACCTCCTGCCGAAGCCATACCTACAGCTGAGACCACACCCCCTGCTGAAGCCACACCCCCAGGTGAATCCATACCTCCTGCTGAGGCTATACCTACAGCTGAGGCCACACCTCCTGTTGAAGCCACACCTTCTGCTGAAGCCACACTTCTACTAATGCCACATTATCCACTGAAGCCACGCCTCTAACAAAGGCCATGCCTTTAGCTCATCTTCAAGCCACCCTAGAACTATGTTGCACAACAGTAAGGTTTGTAGAGGAAAGTACAGCAGTTTCTAAAAGTCTTCCACTTTTTATCCAAACTCACAGTGATCTGCGAAAATGAATTACATGATAATTGGGCAGTATGGGTTTTCTGACTGGTAATTGTTGTAATTAATTCAGCCTCGGTGAAATGCAAGGAGTTAAAAAAATGCCTGTATGAGGGAAACACTCATCTTAATACAAAGTACTTAACCAAATATGACGTCTTCTAATAAATCCTCCTTATGCGTTGCCAGCTGCATACGCAGCTGTCAGCAGAGCAAGAGCACTGCAAAATTGCTCTACATCTCTCTCTAATTTCCTCTTGGTATGGACAGCTCATTTGGCGATAACCCTTCCCTCTGGGCTTGGAGGCAGTATTTCCCAAGAGGGCTCCATGCAAGGCCCAGGGCCACATGCTGCCTCATCGAAGGTTCTAGAAACATCCACTCTGACAGTAGTTTGGGGAGATCTGCCAGGAGAAACACTGTGCTGGTGTTGGGCAGCCACTGGGTTCAAACCTCTGCTCAGTCGCCCAGGACTGATACTCATTCTGCCAAGGAGGCTCCTGACTTTCAGACATAACCACACAGCCCTCTCCCAGGACCACTGCTGGGATTTAGATTTGCTGTTCCAATGCTATTATCAGGGTCTGAACCAAAGACACCCCCAGAGGCTCATGGGACAAAGGCCTGGTTCTGTACGATAGGATTTTGAGAGCTGACTTAGTCATAAGCTCTCATATTTATCCCTGGGTAACACTCATGATTGGACACTGGAACTGAAGCCCTGTTGGAGGAGGGCACAGTCACTGTGGAGTATCCTCCCAGCGTGGGTCTTTTTCCCAGAAACAACTTGTCTGCCTCTACTTCTTGGCAGCCAGGCAGTGCGCAGCTCAGCTTGGCCCCAACGTAGCCCTCATCACAGGCCCAGAAATGAGATAGTAGAGCTTGCCACCAGCGTCCAATTACAGCCACCCCCTGCTTAGCTGCTTTTTGTCCAAAATTTGATCACAATTGGTGAAAACCCAAAGCCACGATAATCTGCTCAGATATACGGCTAAAACAAAAGGCAAAAAACTTTGTGTATTATTATTATTTTTTTAGCATTTCCTTTCCTCCTGAAGACCACTGTTGGCATTTGAATGGGTGAATGAACTGGTCTTGTTGGCCACACAATCATTGACAAGATGGAAACTTCACCCTATAGAAAAAGTCATGAAAGCAGACAGCACTGGGCATTTGGCACAAGTAGCCTAGCGAGCTCAAAGACCTGAGTTCAAATCCCAGGCCAAAGAAGAAAGGAAGGAGTGAAAGGGAGAGATAGAAAATTTGGTTTTATCACCTCTTTTGCCTTTTCTGTCCATAAATCCGCATTTAGATGACAAAGGTGTCTAGAAACCTTGAATCCAGAAAATCCACCTTTCTGAGAAGAAATCCCCCTGGATTTGGGAGGAGTGCATGAGGCAGTGGTGAGGTACAGGAGTACCGGGTGCTGAGCTCCTGGGCAGGTCAGCGTTCCTGGTCACAACAGGAGATACACCTGCTCTGTCCACCCCAGTGCTAAGGTTGGTGTCTGCAACCTCACTGACTCTTGACAGAGACTCTGGAGGGTGGGGACAAAGGCCGGTCTTCCATGGCAGGGGAGAGGCTAGGACAAGGGAGAGACCTCTCCAGAGGACCCAGCCCAGTACCAGTGAAAAGTGTACATGGCCAGCAAAGGGCCCATCAAAAGGGAGCCGGGATTCCTGAGGCTACACGGCCTGGTCCCTAGTCCCCTTGGCCAGAGTTACCTGAAGAAGCAGAGCCCCTCACCAGTGTGGGATAGGATGGTGAACTGCAGTGACCCCTAGGCCCCAGTGCAAACACAGGACAGTGACCTACAGTGACCCCTAGGCCTCTTGGTGCCCGGAAGCCTTGGCAGGAGGCCAGTCTAGCTCTACTAACTGCACATGAGCAGTCACAGCAAACTTGGGCATGCGCAGTTGCACACCAGGGACGTAAGTTTCTACCTGTCGATCAAGCTTCCTATCAGTTCACACTCAGTGAGGGACGGTTCACCTGATCCCTACCTGAAAAATCTCAGCCAGGCCCGCGTTCCCTGCAGCCGACTCACTGTCTCTATAATAACCTCTTGAATGTGTTTTTCTCCATCATTTTCCTCACTGCACATAGCAAAGCAGAGCAAGTATGCTAGCCCAAGTCTGTTCTCTCTTTAGAAAGCCAGGAATTCCTTCCTGGGAGCCTCAGGAAGGACCCATCCTCACAACAGCTGCCTCTCATCTCCAGACAAACTAGGAGCACACCACAAACCTCACCCTCCTGCCACCAAGTCAGCAGCTGAGGACTCACCAGATCTGAGCTGGGAGCTCCCTGGCAAGCAGGGAGAGTGGATCAGCGTATTCTTCCCCAGCTGTCTAACTTCCAGCTGACTACAGTTCCCCCACACACACTGGAGTTGTGCGAACACAGCCTGCCTCTGCAGTTGTGGCACACAACAGCACCCAGTGGGCACCAGCTGTCTCCACGGCTTGTGCCAGCCTGGCTGGGGCAGAGAGAATGTGTTTGCCTTCTCTGCCTCCTCCCCCCACCCCGTACCTGGCTACAAGTCACCTCTGTTTCTGATCAAAGATGTTCCAAATTACAGCCTGTCATATCTACAGCACATTAAAAACAAGCTCCTCTCTCTTCCGTATCTATACATTCTCATTCCAATTGTTCGAGAGAGAATGTGCTGGAGTTGCTTCTGCTTCTCTGCATTTGAACATCATCTCTTTTCTCCACATTCCCAAAGGCAGGGTCCTTGGTTAGCATGCTGGTTACCTCTCTCTCCCTGTCTGCACCTACATGATCTAATCTGCCTGGGGCAGGCCGGTTGTTTGGCAATCAAACTTGGTGATCTAACAATTGGAAAGACAGATTAATTAAAGAAGAAAGGATTTTTCTTTCCTCCTTTCTCGCCTTTCAAAGGCTTTTTGAATAAGAATCAACAGAAATCAAAATAAAGGAGTGAGAATACCTCCCCGCCCCTGTCCACCCCCAAGTCCATCCCAGCCCCCCCACAAGAGTGTGCTCTTGACATTCATCTGCTTAGCTTCCATCTGACATCAAAAGTCAGCCCTCAGCCCTGGGGAATCAGAGGGACAGGAAGAACTTTGAATGGGATATTTATAAATTCCTCTGATAACAGCACAAAAGAGAAGCCGGACAGCTTTATTGATTTAAACATTAAAATTACATGTGCTTTTTTCTTCATTTTCCCAGAGGTGATAATGTTTCTTATTTTTAATGTAGATTGAAATCTCAGAGACTTTCCACAAGCTCCTTGTGGTGATTACGAAAGATTAGTGATAACACGTCTAATTAGTGTAGAGAGACATAAAAATCAATGGCAGCAGTGTGGAGAGTTAAATTGATGGACTCAGAGTGTCCAAGCCAAGATGGGCCTGCAGGCTGGGCTTTGCCAGGCCCCAGGCATGCTCCTATCCCCAGGCATTGTGGAGGCCTTCCAGGCTCCCAACAGTCCTTCTACTGCTTGCTGGAAATGCAAGGAAGAACAGAGCCCCGTTCATTGCCAGAAAAACACAAGCCATGCCAGCAAGTGTCCCATGCTCAGAACCACGTGCTAGAGAGACCCAGGTGGTCACCAAGGTCCTCCAGGGGCTGATCCCCCCCACCTTGACCCAGAGGTCAGGAGAGCTAGGGGGATAGAAGAGGCCCAGGGCCTTCTCTGAGAGTGGGGATAGATGTGGACTTGAAAGGCTTGCTCCAAGACAGCTGTGCTCCAACTGTGCCACTTGTGGAAATGGCTGAACCACAAGGGCTATGACACCACTCATGGGGACAGAGCTCTGGCTGGTCCTCAGATGCTCCCCATGGTATCCCTGGGACTTTGGGCCTGCCCAGCCTGAGAGGTGGACGTAAGGTCAACAGCGCCACCGTGTGTCTGTAAAGAGCAACATCAGATTCTGACCAGATCAACATGGTGGTTTTTCAGTGTAAGAGAGATAGGAACTTCAAAGGGATCCTAACTTCCTGAAGGAAAATGTGTTTTAATCAATTGCTTAGGGGAAATGAGAAATAAACTCAAGAATCTGGGTGGTGGTATTTCACACCTGTAATCCTAGCCACTCAGAAGGCTCACATCTGAGGATCGAGGTTCAAATCCAGCCAGGGCAAGAAAGTCCTTGAGACACTTATCTCAAGTGAATCTCCAGAAAACTGCAAGTGGTGCTATGGCACAAGTGGTAGAGTACTCATCTTGAGCTGAAGAGCTAAGGGGCAGTCAAGGCCCATAACTGACAAGAGAGAAAGAGAGAAGAAGGAAGGAAGGAAGGAAGGAAGGAAGGAAGGAAGGAAGGAAGGAAGGAAGGAAGGAAGAAAGGAAGGAAGGAAGGAAGAGAGGAAGGAAGGAAGGAAGGAAGGAAGGGAGGGAGGGAGGGAGGGAAGGAGGGAGGAAGGAAGGAATTCAACAGAGCTATACCAATAAAACAAATAACTCATAACTGCCATGTGTGCCATTTACCCCTGCTGGCCTCACACTGAAGATCCTCCTGTCTCTACCTTCTGAGTAGCTGAGACTACAGCTATATGTCACCACACCTAGCCCAGAACCTGCGTGTTTGTAAGAGCTTTAAGAAGATAACAAGGAAGAAGTGCGATTTGTACTGTGAGCTCTTCACTACATCGTCCTGTATAATCTGTGCCTAAAGAACAGAGCAATGCAGTGAAGATGGCTGCTGGGTGCTTGTACCTCACACCTGGCATCCCAGCTACTCAGGAGGCTAAGATCTGAGGACCTTGGTTCAAAGCCAGCCCAGGCACTTATCTCCAATTAGCTGTGGCTCAAGTGGTAGAGCACTTGCCTCGGGCAGAGACAGGACCTAGGCTCTGAGTTCACTTTTCTTATTTCCAACCAAAAAGTTTAAAATGTCTGAAGAAAGCTGAGTGAGAAAGAAAGCGTTTGACTCTGCAGCCAATCCGACTGAAGTGCATCCTGTGTCTCTGCTGACAGGGAGAGAACGATGGCAAACCCAGTCAGTCCTCTGCCTTCTATCTTCTGTTCCCTTCTTTAAGTGGGGGCGCTTCCTAACCTCCGGCACTTCTCCTGAACAAGGATGTGTACTTTTCAGGCTCTGAAGCTTGCCTGCCTGCCTGAATGTGTCCCTGGGAACTGAGCCACAAAAGACACTAGAGGAGCAAATGTTCCTGCCTGTGGCAGGTGGGAACACAGGGACAGGGAGCGCTCTTCTCTGTTGTGTTTTAAAACACAAGAAGTTTGCCATCTTTCAGGACCAGATGCTAATGTGGTTCATGGCCGAGGTTGGCCTGAGCAACCAAGATCTTGGCCGGTTTCAGGATGAGGCTACAAACCAGCATCAGGAGAAAACAGGGCATGGTGTCAGTTTTTAAACAGGCCAGAGGATAAATCTCTTGTGTGTTGTTTTTTTTTTTTTTTTTATGAAATTGAATATCTTTTAAAAGCATACGCAGGGCTTACCATGGTGACTGACTCAACTGTTATTCCAGCTACTTGGGAAGTGGGAACAAGACGATCAAATTTCAAGACAAACCAGGACAGAAGAGTCTGAGTCCCCCATCTTGACCAGTGGCTGACTGTGGTGGTGCAAATATGTGTAATCCCAGCCAAAGATGAAGCACAATGGCTAGGCATGGTGGTACACACTAGGCATCCCGAGCAACACAGGCAATACGTGCAGGAGGACAACTCAGGCCAGGCCAAGCCAGGCATAAAGTGAGACCCTACCCGGAAAATAACCAGTGCACAAAGGAGCTGGAGGCCACTGGCTTAAGTGGAAGAACACCACGTGTAGCAAGTGTGAGGCACTGTGAGACACTGAGTTCAAACCCCAGTGCTGGCACACACACACACACACACACACACACACACACACACACACACACACACACACACACACACACACACACACACACACACACACACACCCCTACACCTCAAGAATAAGTTCTGGTGTAATTTTGGAATGGAAAGAAAAATAAAAAGGGGGGAAATTCCTAGCCGTTGACTTCAATTTTTCTACAAATTGGTCAAAAAGAATTGCAATTACTGCATATATAGGAACAAATCTTTCCTTTTAATACAGACCCGACCCCCACTGCAGATGCACAATAAAATCTATGTGGAGGCAAAAAAAGCCATCCATTTACATCGCTGTAAATCTCCTGTTTGAGTATTTTTTCCTAAAGGAGACAGGAAGGGAAGGCTCAAGAAAATAAAATTTATTTAGAGATTAATGTGGGTCCAGAGATTTGACATTGTTCATGCTCCACAACATTTGTTCCAGCTAACATCAGTGAACTCAAGTTTCCCCATGCATTTTAGGCTGGCCTTTGCTTGAAGTGTTTGCCCTGCCTCTTTGGGAACACCAAATGTATAGTAAATGCATCTTGTTTCCATTTTTATTTCCTTAGTTGGAAACATATTTTCCCACATCTTGGAAACTGCAAATTACCATTTGTGTCTTTTACCCACTATTTTGACAAAGGTAATCAGCCTTCATCTTATTGATTTGTAAATGCTCTTGATATATTATGATCACACTTGCTTTCTATGATGGATGCTACAAACGGATGACAGCCCAGATCTTGCTAAGCTATTTTTTTGTTTAGTCTATGGTGGTGATTTTCCAAACTAAAAGTTTTTAAACATATTAAGTTGTCAAACTTACCTATCAGGGGTTGAAGGTGTGGCTCCATCGGTAGAATGCCAGTCAATGAGGAAAGTGCCAGATTCTAGTCTCAGTCTCAGACTTAAAAGAGAAAAAGAAAGTTACCCATCCATATTTAAATTTCATGTTGGACTAGAACATAAAAGTAAGCACATATACTGTTCCAAGGTTTGTATGCTTACTCACATATATATATATATATATATATATATATGTGTGTGTGTGTGTGTGTGTGTGTGTGTGTGTGTGTATGTGTGTGTGTGTATATATATATGTGAAGTATATGTACATATATATGAATATATACAAATTAAATATATTAAATATATACAATATAATTAAATTAAGAATTATATTATGTCTTTCTCAGGGAAACAAGTAGCCTGTGGAGTGAGTCAAGCTCAGAGGACAGATGTGGAAGTTAGATCTAAAATGTGACCATCCCTGAAGGCACACACTGCACTACAAACGCACTTCCACAACCTCACTGCTTACGCAGGGAGGATTTCCATGCTGTGACTCCTCTGAACAATGACCTGACAGTCTTCCAGATGAAAGCTGCAGAGGTGAAATATGTCCTGTCTGAGGGGCTGGGACGAGGGGAGGTGGGCAGACAACGTGAGAGGGAGGGTGAGCCCTGATCATTTTGGAACCCCACTTGCTCCTTAGCCCCAGTCAGCATGTAGAGCCTCTGAGGCCATCCATGCCTCAGTGGATCCTTGAGAGTAAAGGTGGCTGTGGCTGTGGTTGTGGCCATGGAAGTGGCTGTAAGTCCATCAGTCAGGTAGGCAGCTGTACCCACAGGGTTCAGCTCCATCTCCTCCCCAAGCACCAGACAAGGCTGTGGAAAGCCAACCAAGCCTCCCAGTCATTCACCCCTACCTCAAAGCGATGGGAAGTGAAGAGGCCAGAATTACATCCCCATTCTGTTTCCAGGGAGATGAGGAATTCTGCAGGAAGGGTTTCTGTCTGTCTGAAGGAATTGGGGGTGTCCCATCCCAGCATCCCAGAAGCAACATTGCTCACTGCTGTGGAAGATCTGGGGGTCACAGCCTCTTAGACATAAAAGCAAAGAATCTTGGAGCCCCATTCACTTGGGCCTCCCAACCTAGAAGCCAGCCTTGTGGAAGCAGTGGCCAGGACAGGCCAGGACAGGCCAAGCATGGACACGGACTTGGAGGGTCCTTGCACCCCACCATGCCATCGTCCTTCTTGCATGGAGGGTGAAGGTAGTCAGGAAAGCAACGTGGAAGTGCACCTTGTCCCTGTCTCTGTGTCTCATGGCTACAGGACTGGAAAGCTGTATAAACTCAGTGTCAGGCCCTGGCTCAGATTACACTCCTGCCATCCCAACTGCTCAGGAGGCTGAGGTCAGAGGATTGCAGTTCAAAATCTGCCTCACCAGAAAAGTCTGAAAAACCGCATCTCCAGGATAACCAGCAAAAAGTGGGGCCAGAGACATGGCTCATGTAGTAGTGTGCCAGCCAAGCAAAAGTAAAATACTGAGTTCCAAGTCCAGCAGCCCCAAAGAAGAAAAAAGAAAAGAAAAAACACCAGGACCATTCAGAGAGTGGTGAAGTACTTTCCCAGAAAGTGAGAGGCCATGAATTCAAACCCAAGGCCTGTCAGGAAGGAAGGAGGGCTGAGTCACATTGGACAGCAGGGATTTCCACTCTCCTGATTGCCTCAAGGTGAACACAGGTGTGGGGGGACGAGGCCACACTTGTCCTGATAATCCCACATCTCATTTTCTGCCCCATTTCCAATGCAAGTTTGCAGGTGTGTGAGTGAGCGGGATGCCTATACTCAGATTTCTGGTCCTATTATGTAGAATGCATGATTCCAAGCCAGAAACAAGGCTTAGAGAAGATGAATGCAGACTTGGGGTTCTCTGAGTCATAAACCTGCTTGGGGGAGTCATGTCCTATGGTTCTGTGCACATTTCCACCTCTCCTCATTTCTCTCCCAATTTCATTATGATTTCCTTTCGGGCCCTGTCCCGTACTGGGCCTTAAACGTCATGCCCAGCTCTCATATTTGTTACTGTGAGTCAACAGCAGAAGGGAGGTGTTGAGTCCCGGCCTTGAACTCATTGGATACAGTCCCCAGAAAAATATCCCTCACTGAGAACGAAGCCTCAAAAGTGTGGGGGGTGTCTCTCTGTCCCCAGGGTGACACTGGCCATTTCCCAGGTCTCTCAGCATCATGTCATCAGGGAACCCAATGGAGAATGTCAGCAAGGCTGCGCTAGGAGGGTGGAGGACCCCAGCCGACAGAGCCATCACCTCAGGCCAACTCACTGACTGATCCACAATCCCGGCTCCTGGGCTGGCTTCTGTCTTTCTGAGCACATGAATCCCAGCTGAGATTTCTTCCTGCAGCATCTCTGTGCTGAGGCTGGGGGGGGGAGGGGCGGTCTTCATGCTTGCCAATTCACTTGTTAGATTCACACCAAACACCTCACAATTCAAATTTCCCGCAGATCTCTCCTTCTGGTTGACCCGTGGCCTTGAGAGAAGGAGTTTGGTGTTGGCCAGACACAGTTGGATGAGGCTTCCCTGCATGATAGAGAACAGTATTTTGCTTCTTGTTTTGAGCAGGCTGATCTACCCCAAAATGAAAGACGAGGTGGACCCCTGGGAAGCAAACCCTATTAGTGGTGACAACTTCACTTGTTCCATCTGACCTTGCCTAATACACCCCAAAACACACAGTAGGTCTACTGACCCACCCTTGACTAGCATACCCAGGAGCACACAGTAGGTCTATTGGCCGACATGAACTGAACTTCCCAAGAGCACACAGTGAATATAAAACATTCAAAGACACACAAGGGCATAGTATGCCCAAGCACACACTAGGTCTATTGGCTTATCCCTGACTAATATACCCAAGAGCACACAGTGTGCCTACTTCAACCAAAAACACACCGTAGATGTTCTAACCTGCCATTCACACCCAAAAGCACACACTGGGCCTAGTGACCAAGCCTTTCTTAACACAATCAGGAGCACACAATGGGTCTCAAATGCATAAGAAAGAGTACACAGTGTGTCCAGACTGGAGACCAGCCTTCAAGAATGAAGAACCTACTCCATTCCTGGGCCATGTGTGGATGGGTGTTCGAGGTTTTGAAAACTCAATGTAAGTGCTACTCCAGGGGTGAAAAGAGCCAGGAAATCTCACTTCCTCCAATGCTCAGTGGAGCCACTTCCCTGCTCTGTGTCCAAGGGGAACTCTTCCTCCCGGGGGTCCGGCAAGGAGCAAGCACCACCACCCCACAACCTAACACATACGTTCCCAACCCATAACACCCCAGCCTCCCTAACCATCTCCCCATTTTCCAGCCAACTCCATCCTTGCTCTGATAGCACCACCACACTCCTAAACCATTGCAGGATCCCCAAAACAGAGTTTCCGTTGCCAAAGGATTCCCTAACACCTAGCCATGAATATCCACCCATGAGCCCATTAGAGATTACGAGAAGCCCAGCCATATCCAACTCCACACTGCCCGCTGCACTTGGCAGCATACTTTCCTTTGTCTGTCTGGTTTCACCAGCTGACCCCGGCCACCCCTGTTTGCTGGGACACATGGGTGGAGAGGAGGCCCCCCTAGATTTACAAAGCCAAGATCTGAGGCTCCTGGAGGGCCCTGGGCACATTTGTCATTTATTTCATCCCTGCCCCTCCCCTCCGGGAGCCCAGTTTGGCAGTCCTGGCTGCTGGATGGAGGGTCCCGTTGCCTTGACAACCAGCACCGAGCTGCTATTTCGGGACTTTTTCTCTCCATCCTTGGAGCCCCAGGAAAGCAGGAAATGCCATAAGGCATTTGTCTGAGTGTGTGAAATTTTCAGCAAAGCGACATTAATAATGTCATGGGGTACCTCAACATCTAGAGCTCTCCCAAGATGGGCAAGCAGAGACAGGATGCCAATGGCGACCTTTCACCCAGCCTGTCACCTCAAAAGCCACTACTAATGGCGACAGCCAGGCAGTGTAGTGGGAGTTTGTTCCTGAGGGAACCCCCGGCCCCCATCATGCCATGTTCTGTCATAATCAACAGCTGCTATGTGCCTGCTGAGCACTGTACAGCAGCACCATCTAAGCCTGGGGGGGCAGGGGGTTCTTCAGGACCCTCATTATAAGAACATAATTTCCACACAGTCCTTGGGAAGAGAGGCAACTGTGCCTTCCTCCACACACTCAGCCATCACCTGCCAGTCTGGAAGGAGCCCCAGGGCCCCACCAGGAACAACGAGATGCACAAAGCTTTGTCCTGATGACACCCATAGCACTAAAATGGCCCATAGCACTAAAATGGTAAGCTCATGCAGGCGGCAGGGGAGTGGGGGCTTGGGAGGGGGGGGTTGGGCTCACAGGGATCTGTGGGCCAGATGAATAGCAATGGTGACAGATAAGCCATGTTGGTGTTAGAATCGATTTTCATAACGGCTTTTGCATGATCCTGTGATCCTTCTACAATCACTCTGGAGTCCAGCATGCTGTTCTCACCATGTGACGTGTGTTTTCCAGCTAGCTGTGGCTCTGCAACAGACTACCCCAAGATGGAGGGTTGCTATGGCTTGAACAGGTGGGGAGGAGAGGGTGGAGAATGTTGCCTTTTATAGGTGGAGCCTCCTGGATGGTAATTAGCTTATGAGGACCGTCCCTCATGGATGCATTAAGGCTGGCCTTGGAGTAGTGTGGGTCCCAGAAATGGATTTGTTTGCAGCCACCGCTGCCCACTTACTTTGCCCTCAAGTAGTGGATATGGACAAGGCCAGGTCAAAAGGGTGTTCCATTGTGGACACATGGAATGCCTGATGGGCAGCATCTCCTGGACTCCAAGTTGGCACATGCTTTCAACATCACAGAGGTGCTAGCTGTCCTCTGGTGGCTCTGGGTAGAGTGAGGGCCCCAGCTCCTTCCCAACGGGTCCCACAGGCCGCCTGGGCATCCTCATAACATGCAGCCAAGGACATTTGGATGATTTTGATAGCAAGATATAAAAGCTGCCATTGTCTTCAGATTTGGGCCCAGAGGTAGGTCCGGCACTCCATGCACATCGTCTATTCTTCATAAGTTGCCAAGGCTCAGACACATGGGAGCTACCAGAGACCCCCCTCTTTCCATGGGGTTCATCTTTAGTCAGTGTGATCACTTTTAATCTAGGAATCCCCTGGGAGCGCTATCACCCACAAGGAACCTTCTCTGACCTTCTTGCCAGGGTGACATCCATCAACTCATTGTGCCCTGCTCCTCTCACCATGCCAACTGAAGAGCTGAGCTGAGAGTAGTTTTTTAAAAATCCCCAGGGTCACACAGCTAGGAATGGGTGGAGTCGGGATTGGGCTTCCCTGCAAGTGTCCAGGCGAATCCCCTCCTCTCCGTTCCCCATACAAGTCTGTCATGGAGATTATAGCACAGGCTGGTTGCCTGGGCTGACATTTGCTGCCCCCATTTCCCTGCTGACCTCCTGCCCTTCAGTACGCCTTCCCCCGCTCTATCTGTGCCTCTTGAATCTGCCCCAAAGCCTCCCCTTTGCCCTTGATTCTCAGGCCAAACTTCCTCCCAAGTACTCCCAGCATCCTCCCAGCAGGGCCCCTACAAAAACACCCATGGTCCGCCCAGCCATGTGGAGGCCTGGCATACCACCTGCCATGTGGTGGCTCACCATCAATGTCAGCCTGACACCAACACATCTGCCCCAAGCCCTCACCAAAAGCCAACTGTGCTGGCCTTGAATTCAGACTTCTAACCTCCGCCTCATGAAGATCTTTTCTATTGCCCAAGTCAAACTGCCTAGCTGGGCACTTTTCTGTCATGACAGACTGCCCAGGTCCCAGGGTCCCAAGAGATGCCCTCCCCTAGGGAGAGTCAGATATCTTTGCCCTGCAGCCACCACCACACAAAGCTAGCATGAGTTGAACCAAAGGATTTCAAAAATCAATGCCTTTCCTTGATTCTCACTGCATCCCTCTTACAGGAATGTAAAAGCTATAAATGACTTATGAATGCATTTATGAGAGGTACAAGATGCAGATAAGGAAAGCTATCATATTTACTAAAATCCATAAAGCAAATTCAGGATGTAATATGAGGTCCCCAAATTGTAACAGATAATTTGACACAGTTCTGCTCTCTGTTGATCTGTTTCAACTCTGAAATTGCATGCATATTTTAAACAGTCATTTACTGGGTGCCAGTGGCCCATGCCCATAATCCTAGCTGAGATCATGGCAGCCCAGGTGGAAAAGTCTTTGAGAAGCTACCTCCAAAACAGTCAGCCAAAACCCAGGCTGGAAACATAGCTCCATTAGTAGAGCACCAGCCTAACAAGCAAGCTGAGCAAGTGCAAGTTCTTGTGTTCGAGCCACTTGATAAGGAGAGAAATCAGAATGTGATGCCCTTTGTGTATAAATACTAAATTATGAAAAGATTAGTCACTTAGTTGTAAAATAAATACTGGATTCTTTATAAACTGTTGGGAGACAGTGCATTATCAATCAGAAAATTTTGAAAGAGGAACCTCATCCACTTGTAGGATAAAATCAACATTACATATAGATGAAGACATACATGTAAAGTGAAAAACCACAGGCCTAGTGTAGCAGCACATGCCTACAATCCCAGCTATATGGATGGCAGAGATAAGAGTATCACAGTCCAAGGCTGGTCTCAGACACAAGCATAAGACCCTAGGTGGAAATCAACTAAATCACAAAATGCTGGGGACCTGCCTGGCAAGCACAAAACCCCAAGTTCCAACCCCAGAAAGCCTTTCCAATAAAAATGTAAAAACCAAAAACTGCAAGAAGATCACAGGTGCCATTAGGGAATTAAACAAACTTTCTAAACAATACTGGAATTCCTCACACCCTAAAATTAAAGATATACATATATGAATGATTAAAGGAGTGAAGTTGATTGACTTGTCTGCATGAATAACCCCTTGGCATAACTATTTTAAGATAATTTTAATAATTAAATATGTATGCCTACTTAATTATGTAAAAATGTAGAACTTCACCATGTAAGAAGGACCTAAAGGAAGGTGATTTGGGTCTAGGAAGAGCTTTTGTATACAGATGCGGGACACAAGGTGAATAACTAACTTGCAAAGAGCTCTGGGGAATTCACAGGAACTGCTATACTTCAGAGGGTAAACATGGAGTTGGGCAGGAAATGGGCTGGCACATGCCACTAGTGAAAGAGATGTGAATTCCAGTGGAACTCTGTGTCATCAGCACCTGGAATACACTGACACCCACGGGGGAAGAAAGTGCTGCCCCACCTACAAGGTGCTTTTATCTCTGAGAAATGCCACCAAGTGGCATTCATCACAACATTAAAATTAAGTATCTTGAACCCAGGATTTCCACTTTGAGAAGCCATGACACAGAACTGAAAATAGTAATGGATTTCCAGCCACCTTCTTTCTGTGGTGACTTATGCACACACAACAGATTGTGAAATGAGGAAGCAGAACACATAATAGTCCATTCAGAGTGTGAAGTAGTATGCAGTCTCTAAAAAGGTAACATCAGACTCTGTCCAAATGGTTAAAATGTAATGTCTCACACATTTTGTCTAGGTTATACCCACCATGAGATTTTTATCTCAACAGATAATCAAATAGAGCTGATCTTGGAAAGGTCACTGATCATTGAAGACCCAAATAAGGTTTCTTTCCCTTCCCAAAAATATCCTCTCTGTTAAAAAGGGATCTCAATCCAGTCAGAATGACCATCTTCAAGAACACAACAACAAAAAAGGCAATAATGGGACATAAAAGAGATTCATAGAGGGAAAGAAGAAATCAAACTATCCCATTTGCAGATGATATGAACTTATACCTAAAGGACCAAAAACTCCATCCCCAAGCTCCTAGAGCTGATCAACCACTTTGGTAAAGTAGCAGTAAACAAAATTAACCCACAAAACATCAGTAGCTTTTCTGTATGCCAAAACAAGGTACAATCTGAAAGGGAAATCATGAAAACAACTTCATTTGTAATAGCCTCAAAGACAAGTACCTAGCAATCAAAGACCTATAAGATCTTTACAATGGAAACTATAAAAATCTGAAGAAAGAGCCAGGTGCAGTTGGCTCACTCCTGTAGTCCTTGATACTCAGGAGGCTAAGCTATAAGAATCATGGTTCAAAGCCAGCCTGAGCAGAAAAGTCTTTGTTGAGACTCTTATCTCTGATAAACCACTCAAAAAAGCCAGAAGTAGTATTGGGGCTCAAGTGGTAGAGAACTACCTTGAGTAAAAAGAGGCTCAGGGACAGTACCCAGTTCCTGAGTTCAAGCCTCAGGACCAGCAAAAAAATTCTGAACAAAGAAATCAAAGAGGACACAAGGAAATGGAAAGATAGTCTATGTTCATGGATAGGTAGAATAAATATTGTGAAAATGGCCATACTGCTAAATTCAAAACAATACCCATCAAAATCCCAATGATGTTCTTTACTGAGATAGAGAAAATTATCCAAAAATTCATATGGAACAACAAAAGACCTAAAATAGCCGTAGCAATTTGGGGGGAGATGGAGCAATGTGGTGGTATCACAAAACCAGATTTCAAACTCTACTACAAAGCCAAAAAAACCCAGCTTGGTATTGGCACAAAAATAGATCCAAAGATCAATTGAACAGATTAGAAGACCCAGAAATAAAATCACTATAAAGTCATCTGATATTCAACAAGGGAGCCAAAGACATACAGTGGAAAATACATCACCTCTTCAACAATTGGTATTGGGAAAACTGGGCAGCTATATGAAGAAAACTAAAGTGGATCCCTGCCTTTCACCATGCACTAACATCAGTTCAAAGTGGATCAAAGACCTCAACATCAGACTCAAAAACTGAAACTACTACAAGACAGAGTAGGAGAGACATTAGACTTTCAGGTATAGTCAGGAACTTCCTGAATAGAGTCCTAGGGGCCCAACAGATAGGAGAGAGACTGGACTACATGAAAATAAAAAAAGTTCTGCACAGTTAAGGACAGAATCACCTAGAAATACAGCCAAACAATTGGGAAAAGATCCTTACCAGCAATACATCAGGCAAATGCCTAATATCCAATATATACAAGGAGCTCAAGAAACTAACCCCTCCCCAATCTAGTACACTAATCACTAAATGGGCAAGGGAGCTAAGGACAGATTTCTCAGAAGAGGTGAGAAGCGGGGCACCGGTGGCTCACACCTGTAATCCTAGCTACTCAGGAGGCTGAGATTGGAGGATCATGGTTCAAAGCCAGCCCAGGTAGGAAAGCCCATGAGACTTTTACCTCCAATTTACCACAAGGAAACTGGAAGTGGTGCTATGGCTTAAGTTGTAGAGTACTTGCCTTGAGCTGAAGGGCAGTGCCCAGGCCCAGAGTTCAAGCCCCATGACAGACAGAAGAATAAGGAGAGGAGGTGGGAGGAAGAGGAGAAGGAGGAGGAGAAGGAGGAGGAGGAGGAAGGAGGAGGAGGAGGAGGAGAGGGGGGAGGGAAGAGGAGGAAGAGGAGGAGGAAGAAACGAAGAAGAAGAAGAAGAAGAAGAAGAAGAAGAAGAAGAAGAAGAAGAAGAAGAAGAAGAAGAAGAAGAAGAAGAAGAAGAAGAAGAAGAAGAAGAAGAAGAAGAAATGGTAAGCAAAGAAACATAGAGGAAATATTCATCATCCCTGGTCATAAAGTAAATTCAAATAAAAACAACCCTGAGATACTATCTCACCACAGGTAGACTGGCCAACATTTTGCATTCCAACAAGAAATGTTGGGAACAGAACCCTACTGTACTGCTGGTGTGAATGTAAACTAGTACAACCATACTCTGGAAAGCAGTCCCAAGGTTCCTCAAAAAACTAAACACAGATTTCCCTTATGACCCAGCCATCCCCCTCCTGGGCATCTACCCTGAATATCATGAGCCAGGATATGATAAGGACACCTGCACATCCATGTTCATTGCTGCACTATTCACATTAGCCAAAATATGAAACGACTCAGATGCCCACAATAGATGATGGCATCCAAAAAATATGGTACCTTTTCACAATTGAAATTTACACATCATTAGAAAGAATAAAATAATGTCAGTTGCAGGAAAATGGCTGGAACTAGAACAAATCATGTTAAGTGAGGTAAGCCAAGATCAGAGACAAATGGCCTATGTTCTCCCTAGTATGTGTTTTTAGTTTTTGATGATTCAGTCGTCTTTTCCTTATGTATGGTATATTCACGTGTATGTCTTTGGAAGAGTGTGGGAAGGGCACAGAACTGGAGGGGAAGAAGGTGACAAGTGCAATAGTGGAGGGCACTAGACACTGGTGAACGTGAACTACGCAACTCTTGGGTGGAGACAGAAGAGAGGGACCGGGAGAGAGCAAGGGAATGGAAGACACTGTAGGAAAGGAAATGTACTTGTTACCTGACTCATGTAATCAGAATCCCACTGTAGATCATCTCTAGAAGAACAGTGAAGTAAATTAATGTAAAATAAATAAATGAATTTTAAAAGATGTAGGATTTAGAGGCACTTCCACTGGTCCCAGTGGAATCGGCAAGGCACCGTGACCTGTGAGGAAGGGCGAGGCCAGAAGTTCTTCTGTGTGGGGCTGCGTGGGGCCATAGATGTGGGCCCAGGCCACTCAAACCAAATCTCAGAAAAGTCTCATCTCTATTTTATTTCATTTCTTGTGTGTATGTGGTGTGTGTTCATACTTGCATGCATGTGCATGCACATGTGAACAAGTCCTGGTATTTGCTGTCCCTGAGATTTTTTCACTCAAGGCTGGTGCTCTGTTATTTGAGCCACAGCAGTACTTTGGCTTTTTGGTGGATAATTGGAGAGAGGAGTCTCACAGACTTTCCTGCCCAGGCCAGCTTCAAACCGAGTCCCCAGATATCATCCTCCTGAGTAGTTTGGATTACAGGCATGAGCTTCAGTGCTTGGCTTCATCTTTCTTCTTTGCAGTTTTTCTTCTCACAAGTATTTGTCACAGAAATGGTAACACTCTAACTCGGCTCCATTGTCCCAAGCCCAGTCCAGCACCGAGTCCAAAGCCAAGACCTCAAGAATATTTGTTAACTGACTGGGGGGAGGGTGAGGAGGAGGTCCCAAAGCAAAGCTTTCAAGGGTATCCCTAAAACCAGGCAGGCTGCAGAGCAAGCAGGAGGCACTGTGGACAGTAACTCTTCTGTCTCAGCAGGGCTCTTCCATTCTTCCAAATCAACTTAATAATGAAAATGTCTTTAATGGGGGCAAGATGGTGAAAAGTAATGAAATCTCTAATTGAGATCTAGAACTTTAAAAGTAATTAGTGACAGGGCTAAATTGTCCTTAACAGGAGTGCTGGAATAGACCAGGCAGCGGCTGGGAGGGCAGAGACCAGCTAGGAGGGGATATGTATCATTAGCTTCCCTTAACCTGTGCACAGGTGCCTCCCACCAGGCTGGCACCCTCTTAGAAGGAGCTTTAACAGAAGACCAACACAAAGAAAGAGAGAAGGATGGATTAGCTAGACAAACAGATAAGACAGACAGATAGATGGATTAGAAAGAGAAGATAGATAGATCAGACAGACAGATAAAATAGACTCATTAGATAGGTAGCTAGGTAGCTAGGTAGGTAGGTAGCTAGCTAGGTAGGTAGATAGATAGATAGATAGATAGATAGATAGATAGATAGATAGATAGATAGATAGATAGATAGATAGATAGATAGATAGATAGATAGATAGATAGATAGATAGATAGATAGATAGATAGATAGATAGATAGAGATAGATAGACAAGTGAGCTAGTCAGGCAGACATTTCCTCCACAAGGAGGCCCTGGTTCAGCCCTTGGGTGAAGCCTGCAGGTCTAGGCCTCCGGTCCTCCAGGCCTGTGTTTTGCCCTGGCCCCACAGACACCCCCCGCCCAGCAGCCGCAGGAAGTGGTTGTTAAGTGGGCGATCAGTGATTACAAGTTAGCTGGCGTCAGATGGCTTCTATATTTAGAGGAGGAATTAATGTGATTGAGAACACATCACAGGCCAAGAAAATGAGTGCAGTGAGGGCTCCAAATGGCTCCCAAAGGGGAAACAAGGGGCAAAGAGAGCCTTCGCTTGTCCTCTATTGTGGCCTGCCATGTCTCCCCAGACCTCTCCTTGTCTCGGTCCTGGCATCCAGGGTGGGTCGGGCTGTGTGTGCACCCCAGGATGAAGATGAGGTCTGGCTTTGCTGGCCAGGGACAGGGAGGGAGACGTGTGTATAGGATCCCAAAGACCAGGAACCTGAGCACCTTCTGTCTCTCCCTCCTGATCCCAGACATCCAATCTCCAGGAGATTCACCACCTTCTCCCTCTCTACCATAGCTGGCAACGGTACCCCTTGCTAACCAGCCCCCACCCACCCCTCCAACCCTCTGCCTCCTGTGCTCCCACTGTTCTAATCACTTCTAAATACCCAGGGCTGGCCCCGAATGCAATCCTCCCACCTACCGCTCCTATATAGCTGGGTGATAGGCATATGCTACACACCTGGCTTGTTTCATTGAAATGAGGTCTCACAAACTTTTTTTTTTGCCTGAGCTAGTCTTGACCCATAATGTTCAAACTAAGAAGCATCTGGGAGGCCAAAAGAAAATGTCCAAAGATGGGGGCTGCATCCTGAGGTTGATGCAGGAATCAGATAGCAAGGTGGGGTGCAGGCTCACCCACAACTGCTCAATTCCAAGAACCCAGGATACACTCAGTCTCTGTGTTTGTGTGAAATCATGGCACAGTGGGCCCAGTCAACTCCAGATGCTTCTATTGTGTTCCAGATCCCTAGGAGAAATGAAAAAGCTCTAAGGTCAGTCATTAGTTGAGATGCATCTGTTCTGATTGGTGGAAACTTCTCCCTCACATAAGTGTGCACACACTCACCCAGGCACATATTTGCACACACCCCTGTCTTTTCTTGGGAGAGCTATGTGTCCCATTATTTAGCTTAGGGAAGAGCTATGAGGCTTCGAGTGGAGGATATGAAATTGAGGGGCAAAGGGCCAACACTGGGACGCTGTCAGCTGTCAGCTGCTGCCGATGCAGATTTTACCCCGCCATTGCCAAAAACAAAAGACCACAGCCTGCCACATCTCCATTTGTCAACCTGAACCTCTGATAGAGCCAGAAGGCACCGTCTCTGAATTCTTCATTCTCCAAGAAGCCCAGGCCTGCTCCATCCCAGCGAATGGAGTCATGATCATAGGCTGTGTGGCTCTCCCACTGCCATCTGAAAATGTCCACAGCAGGGAGCAGCAGGCAAGGATTGCTCAGGACGACACATAGAAAATTCCACAAGTCTGGGAGATGACGCTCCTCTACCTGAAAGAGAAAGGAGAGCCTGCAAGTCTAGGAAAGTGCTGGATCCAGGTGGAAGCAGCTCCTATGTGCCCTCTGGAGGCAGTCCCACCACACCCTGAGCAGCCTGGCCTGTGCCCATGGCAGCAGAGCATGGAGATGCACAGTGCCCACCTGTCTCACAGGACCCCGATTTCACTTAAAAGCAGGAGGAGACAGCATTTCCCACAAGGTGTCACTGATAACACAGTCCTCTGTGCAATGGGAATTTTGTTTGTTTGCCTTTGTGCCGGTCCTGGGGCTTGAACTCAGGGCTGGGCGCTGTCCCAAAGCATTTTCATTCACGTTCACAGCTCCACTTCTGGCTTTTGGTTGGCTCCATGGAGATAAATGTCTTGAGGAGTTTCCTACTCATACTGGCTTTGAACCATTATCTCAGCCTTCTGTAGTAGCCGGGATTACATGTGTGAGGCACCAATGCTGAGCCAACATGAATTTCAGATCTCCTCTATCTGACAGACAAAGTGGAAGGGTGGGGTCTCCAATACAACAAACACTTCTGTACCATGGTGCCCTGCCCAGGAGGGGTTCCCAACCCTGAGGTGTGGAAATGGGGGTGCTGACATCGACAACCCCGCTCCCCTCTCCCCTCCCCCGAGCTGTTTTGATCATGAAGACCCTTCAACTGGTTGCTGCATACAGAGCCAGACCCCATAAAGGTTCAATGAATCACAGCTATTACTGCCATGGCTCTCTTCCCTCATCAAATATGGAAAAGAGCAAGAAAAATAAACAACTCACTGGGAATCTCTCTACAAAAATAAAAACTTTAAATTAAAAGAAGAAGAAGAAGCCTGTGACCTCAGTGCATTGGTAGCGTGCGGCTCGGATGGGGCTTGGGCTCACTGATCGCTGGAGGTCCCTGTCAGGTGCTCGGCAGATGCCACGTGGAGCCCGGTCGCTCAGATTCCCCCCACTAACCCATTGATGTTTTCGCTGCCAGCACAGACACGTGGGAGTGATGGACCCTGAGCCAGTCCACAGACAGGGGGTGGACCCAGGATTAGGAATGGTCTGCCCTCAAACAACATCCCTCATACTACTCCAGCTCCCCATCTATACCAGAGGCAGACTGGACAAATGGAAATCAGTCCTGTATTCTGGCTATGGCTAACAGGAGTCACTAGCTTTCAGGCTAAACCACTCTAATTTCCTGAAGATGAATTAAAAACTTTATAAGAAATCAGGAAGTAAGCCAGAGAAAATACTCACATCCTTCCATAAAGCAAAACAGACCACAGAACACCTGTAACACCTTCAACAATTGGAATTCACAGCTCATCTTCAGGTAGAGCTTGTTTAATTTCCAACATCTTAGTCAGTTTCTAAAAGCTTGGCAGAATGTCAGAGGGTTCCGAATTACATTAGAACAACCCATAAAACAAGCTCTCAATGGAGGTAGGGATCAGGAGGATTTAAATTCAAGGCCAGCGTAGCAAACAAGAAGATTCCCCATCTCAACCAATAAGCCAAAGGTAACTGCATTCCAGCTCCTCAGCAATCAAAGGAGGGAAGATCTTGCTCTGAGTCCAGCTGTAAGCAAAAGCAAGAGATGCAATCTAGAAAAGAAAGCAAAAAAAGCATGGAGGGAGTGGCTCAACTGGTAAAACACTGCCTAGAAGGGAAAGGCCCCGAGTTCAAAACCCCAGCAATAGGCAAAAAAAAAAAGTCACATCTTGACCTGCTGCCCTTCATAGAATGAGTCGTGACATACAACGAGGTCTTGCCATTCCCACAGTTTTGGAAGGGGACAGTCCTAGTCTGACCATCAAGTCCTGCCCAACATGCCGGTGTTGGTGCTGCACAGCCCTGAAGTTATGGACATGGGTTACCAGACATGACCACCTCTAAGTTCCCGGAAAAGATCGAGGGTCCTTGGACCCTCAAGGCCATTAGTCCTTCATTATTCTGCCGCCTTCGCCCTTTGCCTTCACTTTGTATTAGTAAGCCTGCTCCCACTAGTGTCTCCTCTCCATCTATCCTTAAATTCTTTCTAGAAGCTTCCAGCCCCTCTGACCTGGCAACAGCTACAGCTGCCATACAACAGATCTCTAAAACATTTCCTTAGTCCTCCATCCTCTGCTTTTCCCAGTGTTGTACAGAGCAGTGGAGAATTCCTGGGGCCCATTGTTCCAGAAAGTGTGGACACTGATAAAAGGCCATGGGCTTTGAAGTTCTTAGCCCATGGCAGAGCAACTGAATAAGAGAATTCCTGCTGAGTTTCCTCAGCTTGGAATTGTGTTAGGCAAGAAATAATCCTCAAGCCGGGTGCCAGTAGCTCATGCCTGTAATCCCAGTTACTCCGGAGGCTGAGATCTAACGATCTCAAACCCAACCTAAGCAGGAAAGTACATGAGACTTATATCCAATGAACCACCTAAAAATTGGAAGTAGAGCTGTGGCTTACCATGGTAGAGCATTCGCTCTGAGCAAAAAAATCTCAGAGGAAGTGTTTAGGCCCTGAGTTCAAGCCCCATGACTGACAAAAATAAGAAGAGTCCTTAGTTGGAGGAAGCCACTCAGATTTTTGGAGATGTTTCAACAACTTGTTTAATGATTCCTTTCACATCTGGCTAGGGAATCTCACTTCCTGAATTCACTCCCTGCACACCCTCCCACACGCACTCTGCCCTTTGCACATGCACTTTGCTCTGGCTATTGGGCCATCAGCAAATATAAACAGAAGCTTGAAAGGTATTTATGCATTGCAGTTTACCCCCCTCTTCCTGGTGAGAAGTCTTCCACCAAGTGAAGACACTTAGATTAGCCAGCCAGCAATCAGGACTAGTGTCAGATCAATGCAAAAAGTCGTATTGGAAAGCTGAGCCTCAAACCAGCTGCCAAGTGAAGTTAGCTTTACACCCACCTTTGGTCCTCAGCTCCACCCAGCCCTGAGCTACTGTCTGCCCTGGAGTTCCCGCCCTACAGCTGGCCACTCCCTCTCTCCACCCAGACCCACCTGAGCAAACACCCACCTCACTTCCTGCTCCCAGACCCTCCTGCTACCTGAATAGGGACGGATGCCATGTGCTCCCTCTTTGGGGAAATATGGCTTCTCTAATACACCTTGTAGTAATCTTTCTCTTGTGCCTGTTTGCCTTTGGGTGGTCCACTGGGATGGGCATGAAGGATCCTTTCAAGCAGGACACCTGTAGCTCCCCAAACACCCAAAACTTCTGTCCACACAGTACATGAGTCAATAAAAGGGATACAAAACCAGCAAAAATAAATAAATAAATAATTTAAAAAAATAAATAAACAAAGAAGAAGAAGAAGAAGAAGAAGAAGAAAGAAAGAAAGAAAGAAAGAAAGAAAGAAAGAAAGAAAGAAAGAAAGAGCTGGAGATTGTTGGGAGCCAATAGCAAAGTTTAAAGGTTATCTTGACCCAAATGCTCAATGTGGGGCATGTACAAGAAATTGGCTTACTTAAAGAACACTAGGTGCCTGGGATTTCTTTTTTATGTCTGCAGAGTTTGTTTTACTTTCTACCAGTTGACCTTGTCTTTTTTTTAGTGCACTCTGTTTTTACTGAAATTTTCCTTGTTTTTCTAGACTTTGGTAACCTTATGTTACCTCTTGACTTATATTAGTATATAATAGAGAAAGTTAAAAATAAATGGGGCTGCAGTCTTAAGCTGCAGACCTCCCAACCCCATCCTTTGTCTTATGTCTTTATTTTTCCACATCCTCACCCCCTAATTCAGGATTCCCTTTTGTTGCTGGCAGGCTCTGGCAGGATATAGCTGCCACTTCTCAGTGTTGAGCATTTAAAAATAATTTTTAAAGCAAGGGAGGCAGGCAGGCTGGTGGGAGGGGGAGGGGAAGGAGGGGAAGGAGGGAGGGACGGGTTTTTGGAAGGGCAGACAGCATAGATGGGCCATCATGAGCTTCTCACCGTGCATCCAGGGTGGCTGCCAGTGCCACCAGGGACCCATCTTCCACTAGAACTAGATGTTGCTACTTGGCGAGGAATCCATGCCTACAGCCTAAAGAGCAGAACAAATTCTTTGTCACCACATGTTTGGTTTTTTTTTTTTATTCCTTCCAAGGGAAAGACATTAACTCTCAAATAACAGCACCACACTGGGCCTCCCCAAACCCACAAGCACAACAAGATACACCTTCATGGAGATGCAGGGGATGGGGAGGGAACACTGGGGTGGCAGGGGCTCTGACCCTTTGCTCCATCCTAGTCCATCCTTGGTTTCTGACCCCTGGGGCTCTGAGCCAGTAGGGACCCTGGAGAAACGCTGGGGCTGGATGTCCAGTGTAGGGCTGCATGCACCGGCTTCCCAGCACTGTGACCAGATCCCGGTGTGGGATCACTCACCACAAGAGAAGGTTTAGTTTGGTTCACTGCCGCATAGGTTTCCATTTAAGGGCAGCAGTCCCATTGCTGTGGGTTTACCTGTAGCAGAGAAGACTTCTTACCTTCTTACCTCATGGCAGCTAGGAGAGAGAGAGAGAGAGAGAGAGAGAGAGAGAGAGAGAGAGAGAGAGAGAGAGAGAGAGAGAGAGAGAGAGAGAGAGAGAGAGAGAGAGAGAGAGAGAGAGAGAGAGAGAGAGAGAGAGAGAACAGGGTCCCAAACCTCACTCCTCCTGGAGATGCTTAAATATTAAATCATGTTCTTCTGGCAGCTCCCAGACAGAGGACCAATCTTTCCATGTGTGGGCCTTTGGAGCATCTTCTAGACCCAGACCATAGCTGAGAGTCAGCTCACTTGGCCCCATTCCCTTAGAGAGTTCCCCCAGGCCCCTCTCCCACCCTCAGGTAAGAGGGTTGATCACCATCACCTCTGTCCATGATCACGGGGTTTAGTCGAGTTCTGGTCACTGCCTGTGTCCTCAGCATCCACACTCAAACAACCACCATCTGCTGCCTGGCAGAATGGCTCCCCATCTGCATGTCTCTTTTTGTCTAGGGACCAGGACAAGAATGGACCAGGTAGACCCAGGGACAGACATGGCAGAGCAGGGCATCTGGACTTAGCCTGTCAGTGCGGTGCTCTGCCCACCCTCACAGTTAAGGCCTTTTTATCTGCCCTTGCATTCTGTGGTGCTGTCTACTGCAGTGTCCATGGCCATGTTCCGGGGCTGAGCAGTGTCTCCAGCCATGGCAGAGCCCGCCAGGCCCAAAATCATCACATTCCAGTCTTGGCAGAGAAAAACTGCCCACCTTCCTCCCAGACAGAAGGGAAGCAGACACAAAGGAACCCTGGGGTGCCTGGGTCATGGAAGGCCATAGGGGGAGGTCTTCTTCACCTCCTTGTACCAGGAATACAACACCCCCCCAGACTAGCTGGGCACCAGTGGCTCACACCTTTAACTCCAGCTACTCAAGAGGCTAAGATCTCAGTATCTTAGTCCAAAGCCAGCCTGGGCAGGGAAGTCCATGAGACTCCAGAGAACCAAGAGGACAGAGGCTGAGCTCTGGTTTAGGGGTTCAAAACACATGGGCAGCCAGGTGCCAGTGGCTCATGCCTGTAAGACTAGCTACTGAGGAGGCTGAGCTCTGAGTATCATGGTTCAAAGCCAGCCTGAGTACGAAAGTCTGTGAGACTCTTATCTCCAATTTTCTGTTGAGAAAACCGGAAGTGATGCTGTGGCTCAAGTAGTATAGTGCTAACCTTTTGTCGGTCATGGGGTTAGAACTGTGGGCCTGGGTTCTGCCCAAAGCTCTTCCGCTCAAAGTTAGCCTCTACTACTTGAGCTGCCCTCAATCAAATTGAAGATCCTCCCATCTTTCCTCCCAAGTACTGGGATTGCAGGCATGTATCCCTGCACCTGACTGCTTTTTTTCTTCTTAGTGAACATACAATATTTGTACTTATTTATGGGGTACTGTACATAAGCCAATACACACACATGATGTGTAATTACCAAACTGTCATTAATCCACATCTCCATCTCCTTAATCCCCTCCATGTTGTGACCCTCCAAACTTTCCCCTCCACTCATTCTGAAAGAGGTGAGAAACTGTCATAGACAACAGATACCAAAATCGACTCCCAAGGATGGAATTGTCAGAAAGTTCTAGAAGAAGTCCATATCCAAGGTAGGAATCTTGAGAATGTTCTGGAAGAAGTCCACATTTACTGATTTGGGGTAGAAGATAAACTCAGGACTGTCAAAGAAGCCATACCCATGAGTGAAAGAAACAAATTAGCCAGAGCCCATTCATAACCAGTCATGCAGAACCTTGAACCCAGTTCCATCCAACAAGATCTGGGTCCCAAGCAGGCACGAGGAGGATGAGCATGAAACCCTGTCCTGTTCACTTGCAGAATACTGTGAGGGCCACAGCAGTGCATCACCAGGAACTCAGCAAATTAATTCCCTCATATTCTAACACACACCTCCAAGCTGGCTTCCTAAATCACGGTGGTGTCCCCTTGCATTACCTCTTCTCAGATAATTCTATTTTATTTCTTGGATTAGCGCGGTCTAAACAAGTTTCATAAGTATTTAAGACAAGAATGGGGAAAGGGAAAACACTGCATAATGCATGAAGAGAGCCAGCTGGCCAAAGCAGAGCTGCCCCTGAAAACTAGCTCTGGAAGCTTCCGAGGCTTTAGTACCCACATTCTGCACATCACAACAGGGAAGATGGGATCATGCCATCCTCTTTTGATTTGTTTTCCATTTTATTGCTAGATTTTTTTTTAAGCCACTGCTTGAAATACACTAAGTCCTTTCTGAATTCAGTCTTTATGGTCAGGAGGTTTTTTGTTTTGTTTGTTAAGTAATTTTGTAACTTGGCAATCTGTGGTTTCTTTAGAGAATGTGTGTAATTGTGTGACTAGCTGGTTACCTGCCCAAACCCCATGTCACCCTCATTTTGGTTTCAAGATAAACCTAAGGGGGAAACATGGGAAGCATTTGTCACTGCTCATACAGAGTTATACCCAGCTGGAATGGGAGCTCACACCTGTAATACCAGCTGCTTTGGGGGCTAGGGTAGGAGGATCACAGTTTGATGGAAGCCAAAAAATCTCTTGAGACCCCCCCATATCAGTCAATAAGCCAGTCATGGAGGCTCCTGTCTGTCATTCCAGCTACACAGAAAGTATAAACAGGAGGATCACAGTTCAGAAAGGAAAGAGCAAGGCCATGAAATCCAGTTAAAAAAGAAGAAGGCAAACAGAACCAGGGTTGTGACTCAAGTGGTAGAGCACCTACATAGCAAGCTTGAGCACCTGAGTTCAAACCCCAGGACCCCCACAACAATTTAAATACACAGAATCACCAAGGCAGTGGGGCAGGAGGTGGAGTGAATTTTGAGGAGACATACACATCCTGCAGAGCGTGTTACCAGTGCACTTGCCAGGCTCCAGGCATTTCTACTCTCAGCAGAGTCCATCTGTGGCTCCTTCTAAAGAATCGCTGTGGGGGAAGCACCCCCTCCCTCCCTGTAAACACCTGGCTGGTGAAACCAGCCCTCACCCTCACCTTCCAATCCATTACTCATTTATCAGCTCACTCATGCAGTTCCCAAAACACCCTCAGACCACAAGAAAATGCAATTTCACTTGCAAAGCTGATTGCAAATTATCTTCTGATTACAGATTGATTTTGTTTGTGACAAAATGTTTCCTTCTTGCTGCTAAAATAATCTTGGAGGGGCTCACCGTGGAATACCTCAGTTATTAACCCACTGTAGCTTTCCCTAATCCCTGTTTTCACCTTTTTTATTTATTTTAAACACCTATTTACAACATCATTAATCCTCATTAATATTGTCTAAGTGCTGGTAAGCACCCCAAAGAAAACTACAGTCAGCCAGGCACGGAAGTGCAGCCCTATAATCACAGCGATGAAGAGGCTGAAGCAGGAAGTCAGTAAGTTTGAGACCAGCCTGGGCTATGTACCAGGAAAAGGAAGAAGAAAAAGAAAAGCACAGTGGTTCACACTTACAATCTCAACTACTAAGGAGGCAGAGATCAAAGAGTGTGGTTTGAGGCCAAACCAGGGCAAAAACTTAAATCCACATTTCAACCGACAAGCTGAGCATGATGATGGATAGCTATAATACCAGCTATGGAGGAAGCATAGATAGGAGGATCATGGCCTCTGTGCTCTACACTGGGTGAAATGAAAATGGTTGAGCCAGGTGCCTGTGGCTCACACCTGTAATCATAGTTACTCAGGAAGCTGTGATCTGAGGATCTAGGTTCAAATCCAGCTCAGGCAGGAAAGTCTGAGAGACTCTTATCTCCAATAAACCACTAGAAAACCAAAAGTGGAGCTGTGGCTCAAGTGGTAGAGCACTTGCCTTGAGCTGAAGAGTACAGGGACAGCACTCAAGCCCAGAGTTCAAGCCCCATGACCGATAAAAAAAAATGGTTGAAACGTAAGTTCTTCACAGGGAGTTATCAGTGTGTATATTTGATATTTGATATTATTCTTGTCTTTGTGATTATCCCTGAGATAAACACATTGAAGAAAGAATGGTATCTCCTGCTCACAACCTCAGAGGGCTCCATCCCTGGTTGCTCAGCACCAGGTTCCCAAACATCATGGCAGCTGGGGGGGGGGAGGACTTCATGTCTTGATAGACAGGAAGTGAGGAGAAGCAGTAACAGGAAGTGGCCAGGCAAGATACAACTCCCAAGGAGACATTCCCAGCCACCCATTTCCTCCACCCAGATCCCATCATTTCCACCAGCTCCCAAGGATCTAATCAAATCCTGAATCCATCAATAATCAGATTCACTGATCACATCATGATCTGATGAATTCACTGATGATCAGATCTACACTGATCATGATCTGATGTATCCATCCACAATCATCACCCTGATGTGATTGGATCATTTCAAAATCCATCATGGACTTTGGCAGAAGTGAGCCTCCCCAGTCTCCCCCAAGTCTCTCCATCCAGTCAAGTTGACCAATCAGGGCTAGGACTTCTCAAGCCCTATCAATGGGAGAGCAGGGGGGGATGCGGGGGTGGTAATGAAGAGGATGGAGAAGAGGATTTACACAAAATGGTGTTCAGTAGACAGAAGTGGAGGAAAAATCCTAGGAACAATTAAGAATCAGGAGACAAAACCTATAGATTCAGAGCCAAGTCAATGACAGAGTGGTGGGAAGTAAGGGGGCAGAGGGTCTGCAGTTCTGGAATCCCAGGCACGCAGTCCAGAGTGAAACTGCTCTAAGCCTGCCTGAGAAGGAAAGGAGAGGATTTTAGTCTACACAGCTCTCCACCACACTGGAAAACATGAGTTTGAGCAGCTCAGGCAGCCAAAGCCATGTTCCACCCCACTTGAGATGGAGGACTGCCGGGGATCTATGGAGGACTCTTCCAAATGCATCCCCCAAGGCCAGCACGGAAGCTGTGGCACAGCCAGGGCCCCCTGCTAAGCCTTTTCCATAAGAGCTATTGGTCCATTTGGCTGTCCGCAATGTAGTATTCAGTATGTATCGATAGAACAATTGTCAGCCCAGCAGACATTTCCCATTTTAATAGTTCTCATGAGATGCTGTATTATTGAGCTTACAGCACTAAATAAAAAACTCCTTTGTCAAGGGAACACGAAATGGCTTTTA
Source organism: Dipodomys merriami (assembly GCF_024711535.1). NCBI lineage: Eukaryota > Metazoa > Chordata > Mammalia > Rodentia > Heteromyidae > Dipodomys > Dipodomys merriami. Next base: position 254,412 of record NW_027202390.1, read on the forward strand.
ATGCACACAGCCAAACACCTGCTACTAGTTTTGGGAAGAAAAATAACCAGCCTGATAGAGGAGATTTGGAAGTGTGTCGAAATGCTTTGGCTTGGGGATTTTTTGGCTTTTTGATGACACTGAATATTTCTTCTCCAGCTTACTATCCAACGGCTTACTCTCAATGAGAGGAGAAAGAGGAGCCATTGGCCTGAACTTTGCAATGTGCAAGTGGCATGTTTTCTGTCCCTCATCTTCCATAGGTCTCCCCACCTCCCTGACAGCCCCAAATACATGACTCTATCCCCAATAAAAGCAGCTAGGCACTGCAGACATTAACTTCTCACTCAGACAAAATCTGTTAGTGGATGGTTCCAGGATAGGTATTTTCACTCCTTAGGTTTAGAGTTCTGAGTCACCATCTCTGCTGTCCTCTTGATGTGATCAACTGGT